>NC_012874.2:22715336-22958642 GCF_000003195.3 Sorghum bicolor
TCCCTCCATCCGAATCTACGGGATATGATGTCATTGACATACAGGAGTAGATACACTATGGTGACCCCAACTTGGAGCACAAGGAGAGATGTATCGGAGGTGGAGGCGATGAAGTAGAACTATTGAAGGTGTGCTGCAAAACGCTAGTACCACACCCAAGGGGCCTGTTTTAGGCCATAGAGTGACTGCTATAGAAGACAAACAACATTTGGACACACAGGGTCGATGAAGCTAGGATGCAGCAAGCAGTACATCATCTTCGCCAGATGCCCATAGAGGAATGCATTCTTGATGTCGAGCTAGTGAAAGGGCCAGAAGCATGATGCTACAAAGCTTAGAACCACCGAATCATGTGGGGGTAGCGTGAATGTCGTAGGGGGCTGCACCGGCTTGAAGGCCCCATGAGCCTAATGAGGTACGCTGAGTACTCCAGGATACCAACCCTACTGGACTGGAGGAGCCTTGGAGCACCCATGGTTGTAGCAGAACCAGGGCCCCATTGGGCTGACCTACCGTGGAGAACCAGTAGTGCCACCACGGTGCTGGGCAGGACTCCCATTCTAGCCCTCCTTGACCTTGACCTTGCTGCCACCACTGCTTTTGTGCCCACTACTGTTCGCACTACTATAGTACTGGAGTGGCTATTGTGGCCTCTAGAGGAGGCACTAGCAGTGGTGGATCAGCACCTGCTAGGGCTGATGTAGCCGGAGCCGACCACGGCAAGGAGGGTAGTGTTGGTGACAGTCTTCTTGTTTGCCAACCATAGCTCCTTAAGGACCAGCATGTCATATACTCTAGCAAACATGGAGGAACAATGAAGTTAGTGTTGGAGAAGCGAGGGTTGAGGCCACACAATAAGGTGAGGATGAGCTGTGAGTGCTCCATAGGATGGATGATGTCACAGAGAGCAACAGCCCTGGTTTTCAGGCACTGGCAGTATGCTGAGATGGTAGAGTCGCCCTGCACCATGGAGTGGGACACGTTAAGGATAAAGATGGCTAACAACTCCTTGTTGGCGCGGAAGATCTCCTCGATTGCTACCTAGAGATCACGGGTAGAGGGACTGGCCTTGTCCATTGCGATGTCAAGGACAGAGTCGTTGACAGAGTTGACAATCTAGCTGTGAACGCAGCACTCTGCAGCATCCAAGTGGGGATCACTGGGCTGCGCTGTAGCGGTGCTGTCGATGTGCGAGTGAAGACAAAATGTGCTTATAATCTGCTGCTAGGGAGAGACTGGATTCATGCCAATTGTTGCATTCCGTCAACCATGCACCAATGCTTAGTCCAGTGGGTAGGTGACAAGATTGAGATTGTCCCGGGAGATTCTTCCTATGTTATTGCATCGGCAGAGGCGGACACTTATGAAAGGACTAGGTGCATCTCGGGAGAGATTTGGGAAAAAGATTTCCTCAAAGTTGCCGATTATGAAATTCCACCGATCCAAGCAGTCGGTTCTAATGAGGAGTTTTAATGGATAGGTTCGCCAATGATGGAAAATTAGGCCAGGGATTCACATCGGCCCATGATTTAGTAGAAGTAGATATAGGTAGTGGTGATAAACCTAGACCTACTTTTATTAGTGCTAAGTTAAATTCTAAGTGTAAGCAGCAGTTAACCGATTTGTTAAAGGAATATAAAGATTGCTTTGCTTGGGATTATACTGAGATGCCTCGTTTAGACCGATCAAATGTTGAACATCGGTTACCCATCAAGTCTGGATTTCGGCCACATCATCAGCCAGCTCGCCGATGTAATCCTAATATCCTTCCTGATATCAAGGCCGAAATAACCAAACTTATCAAAGCTAAATTTATTCGGCAATGTCGGTATACCGAATGGATTTCCAATGTTGTTCCAGTATACAAGAAAAATGGGAAGCTTCGGGTTTGCATTGATTTCAGGAATCTTAATAAAGCTACACCGATGGATGGCTACCCAATGCCCGTTGCCGATCTCCTAGTTGATGCTGCGGCTGGGCATCGGATCATCAGCTTTATGGATGGCAATGCAGGGTACAATAAGATATGCATGGCTGAAGAAGATATTCCAATGACTACATTTAGATGTCCTAGTCATGTTGGGTTATTTGAATGGATAGTCATGACCTTTGGCTTGAAAAATGCTAGTGCTACTTATCAAAGGTCTATGAATTTTATTTTTCATGAGTTCATCGGCAAGCTGGTGGAAATTTATATCGATGATGTGGTGGTTAAGTCTGGAGATTTCACAGAGCATATTGCCGGTTTACGAAAGGTGTTGGAGTGCACAAGGAAGCATGGTTTGAAGATGAATCCTAACAAGTGTGCATTTGGTGTATCGGCAGGACAATTCCTTGGTTTCATGGTGCATCAAAGGGGGATTGAAATTAGTTGGAGATCCATCGATGCTATTAACAAAATAGTTGCTCCTACCAACAAAACTGAGCTCCAGTCCTTGATCGGCAAGGTATATTTTATCAGGAGGTTTATTTCCAACTTGTCACGTAAAATTCGTGCTTTCAGTCCCTTGCTTAAGTTGAAAGCCGATGAAGAGTTCGTATGGGGGAAAGAGCAACAGTTGGCTTTAGATGAAATCAAGAATTATTTGGTAAATCCTCCAGTTCTCATTCGACCTCAGCAAGGAAAGCCCTTCAGGTTATATTTGTCTACCGATGGGATGGTCATCGGTTCGGCTTTAATTCAAGAATTTGAAGGGAAGGAACGTGTAATTTACTATTTAAGAAGGAGATTGGTTGACGCTAAGACCAGGTATTCGGCCATTGAAAAGTTGTGTTTATGCCTATATTTCTCATGTACTAAATTGAGGTACTATTTATTATCGGCCGAATGCACTGTTATATGCAAAGACGATGTGGTCAGGTATATGTTATCTATGCCGATCATGAGTGGCAGAATCGGTAAATGGATTTTGGCGTTGTCGGAATTTGATCTGCGTTACGAATCGGCTAAAGCGGTTAAAGGACAGATTATGGCCGATTTTGTGACTCAACATTGTGGTGCGGTGGAGACTTTGGAAGTTGTACCTTGGACGCTCTTCTTTGATGGATCCACGTGTGACCGGGGGGCAGGAATCGGCATAGTATTAATTTCCCCTCAGGGAAGGAAATATGAATTCTCCTTGCCGATTGTTGCCACGTCAACGAATAATCAAGCCGAATATCAATCTTTGATAATGGGGTTGGAATTATTGAGAGGAGTCCATGCTGACGCTGTTGAAGTCTTTGGAGATTCTATGCTGGTTATAAATCAATTGGCTGGGAGTTATGAATGCCGGAGCGAAGTGTTGATAGCTCACTATGAAAAAAGCATGCGACTATTAAATGAATTCAAAGAATTCCGATTAGAGCATATTCCTCGGTTACATAATGAGGAGGCTAATCGGTTGGCTCAGCATGCTTCAGGGTATCAGCCTATGGTTAATACGTTATCGGCAATCGGTGCCGATGATTGGAGGAAAGAAATTGTTGATTATCTAAAGGATCCAGCTAAGAAAGTTGAAAGGCGTGTTCGATTTCAGGCTACCAAATATGTGCTCCTCGAGAATGAGCTATATTATTGGACAATCGATGGAGTTCTTCTCAAATGCTTAGGTGATGATGAAGACAAGAGTTTGATGGGGGAGATCCATTAAGGTGTGTGTGGAGCACATCAGTCGGCATTTAAGATGAAGTGGATGATCAGGAGAAATGGGTATTATTGGCCGACTATACTTGAAGATTGCTTTAAATATTTTAAAGGGTGTCAAGGATGTCAAAAGTTTGGCAATGTTCGAAGAGCACCCGCAGCGGCCGTGAATCCCATTATTAAACCTTGGCCGTTCCGGGGATGGGCTATTGATATAATTGGTCAGGTTTATCCACCATCTAGCAAAGGGCATAAGTTTATCTTGGTTGCCACCGATTATTTCACCAAATGGGTTGAAGCTATTCCTTCGAAGAAAATCACATCGGCCAATATGATTGATTTTGTGAAAGAGCATATTATTTACCGATTTGAAATTCCTCAAACAATTACTACCGATCAGGGTACTATGTTTACATCAGGGGAGTTTGATGAGTTTGCAATCGGTATGGGAATTAAAGTATTAAATTCTTCTCCTTATTATGCTCAAGCTAATGGGCAGGCCAAAGCATCTAACAAGGGGATTATCAGACTTATTAAACAGAAGATTGAAGAGAATCCTAGAAGGTGGCATACATTGTTGAATGAAGCTTTATGGTCATATCGAATGGCTTGTCATGGATAAACCAAAGTTTCACCTTATCAGTTGGTATATGGGCACGATGCAGTGCTACCTTGGGAGGTTAAGGCTGGATCTAGGCGACTATCTTTTCAGGATCAGTTGACTGCCGATGATTATGCTACATTGATGACAGACGAATTGGATGATTTGGCAGGACATCGGTTGAGGGCTTTGATAAGCATAGAGGAAAATAAGAAAAGAGTTGCCAGATGGTATGATAAGAAAGTTAAGGCTAAGGAGTTTGCCGATGGAGACTTAGTATGGAAACTAATCTTACCGATCGGGACTAAAAGTTCAAAATTTGGAAAGTGGTCTCCCAATTGGGATGGTCCCTATCGAATAAATCGGTCTGCTCCTGGCAACGCCTATATCTTAGAAACTCTCGAAGGAGTTGAATTTCCCAGAGCATTGAATGGCAAATATTTAAAGAGATATTACCCAAGCATATGGCTTGATGGATGAAAGTTTGAGTGCCGATAACATTCCTATCGGCCGAATTAAAAGTATATCTGGGGCCGGGCTTAATGTTTTAAAAGGGTGCCGATAACGGTCCTATCGGCTGGACCAAAATGATTAGAAGAAAGAAGCAAAGAACGCCGCCGATGAAGAGTTCACATGTTCAACAGCGCCTGGATCATCGATATGGCGTGCAGACGAATCTGGTTGGCTTCTTCTATCTCCTTCACGTCATCATCGACAGAACCTTCCACTGGCTTCAGTTTCTTCTTCATCTGCAATGCCTTATGGGCCTGGATGTTTCGCTCTTGTTCAAGAGTCTGGATTACTTCAGGCAGATGGTTTTCTTCCTGCTGAGCTTGGGACAGAGCTTCTTCCACTTGTTTGAGTTCAGCCAATAGAGATTCCCTTCTCGCCGATAGATCAGAGATCTTTTGCTTCAGTTCGTCTCCTGAGGATTTCAGAATGCCGATGCTCTTATGCTTCTCATCGGCAAGGAGCTTCACTTTCATTATCTCCTCAGAGAGCTGAGCGTGAGCAGCTTTATCGGCAAGACGCTGGGCAGCCTTTTGATACTGCAGCTGACGGCTCTCTAAGTGTGCAGCCTAAAAAAGAACTTCCTCGGCATCGGCAGGGATTTGACCTCTGAGAGCCCTGAACAGAACTTTGGCCGGATCAGAGTCATCGACCAATTGCGCTGTGTCTTGATGGAGAAGGGCTGACAGATCCGCCAGCTTTGTTCCGATCTCCGCCGATGAGATTCCGATCGCCTGAGAAGAACTTGCTTCCTCACCTTCATCTTTGGAGATTTCAATGGCAAAGGAGAACAAGCTATTAGGAGAGACCTGTTCCTGAAAAAGAAAATAAAATAAGTTATTTTTGAGGACAAGTACTAATGACAATAAGAATGGAGATCAGGTAACTCACTTGCTTCAAAGCTATCTCTCGCCTCTGACTAGTTGAGGCCGATGGAACTACAGACTGATCCGCTAGAATTGCCGATAAGATTATACCAGGCTGATCGGCTGGAATTGCCGATGAAGCTATGCCGGCTGAATGATTAACAGGGGTAAATACGAAATGAAAAAGTGAGTTCATCGGCAATGATTGCATAGGAGTATGTTACCTTGAGGGGGTGCAGTGCTTGTCTGGATTGAGGAAACTACCGATGCTATGATTGAGCTTGTTGGATCGACGGTTTGCTCATGTACATTAGCCGATGCTTCCTCTAGCTGAGGTTCTTCTGGCTGAAGTTCTTCTGTTTGGGGTTCAACCTGTGGTTGAGGAGGAGATGGTGCTTGTTGTGTCTGGATTTCTGGAAAAGAGGGAGAAGATTCCACCGGGATCGGTGACCTTGGAGGAGGGGAAGGTGTTGCTGTTTTCTGACACTTCGCTTGTGATCTGGTACTCTTGGAGCCTTTTCTCTTCGGTTGACTGGACTGGGGGCATCTACCTTGAAGGCTTGTGCTAAGGTAGAGGCAGCTACCGATGGGGATGTCCTCGTTCGCCTGGTTGTGACTTTCTTGAGACGCACCCCCCGATGCATTATAGCAGCCAGGGTTGGAGCGTTGTTGCCGATCAAAGAGATCGGGCCCGATGGAAGAAGCTCAATCGGCTTACCACTCCTGCTGACCAATGGGGGTGTGTCATCGACCTGCATATAACGAGGAAGTAAGATGCCGATGGAAATTGAAAATGAGAGGATTGAAGCATCGGTATTCAAGTACTTACAGTATTGACAGGGACTTTGTACTGAGGGTCGATCATGCCGCGGTACGTGAGAGCCGATTTGCAGAATAAATGCTCTTTCTATTCTTCCCACCATTGTTTGTATGCTCTAGTAATGAAGAGGGCCGGAATCCAATCTGATAGATCGGCGTCTGTATCGGCATTTGGGGCAGTTGAGCTATTCTGGTCCACTCGAGAAGACTAGTGTTGGTTTCCCAGGGTTTTATCACATCGGCATAACAAAGTGCAATCGGCAGCTAACTGAAAGCTAGCTGACGGGCTAGTGCCGATGGGTTGTAGAATTCATAGGTCTGGTTGGAGGCTTTCCCACTGCCAACAAAGTTTACTGGTACAACTCTTGGACTGATAATTGCCATCATCACATCATGGTCTTTATTGAGAGCATCGTCGAAGGGGTGAAAGGTCAGAGGGAATCTAGTGTCTGGATCCTCATAAGGCATCCATGCTCGCTGTTCTTTGGTCAGACCCTCATAAAGAGTTTGAAAGAATCAGCTGACTTGATCTCCATTGCCTCCAGTACCAGGCAAGACTATGACAGCTTCACCATAGTTTAGGGGGGGACGGGTTGCCGATTCTTCTTCATCTAATTCATGGTCCTCTGCTATATCCCTGGGGAAACGCTGTGCAAAGAGGTCGAATTCCAGGCGTTTGTGCATATGGAGGCTAAGCCACATGTTGATGAACCACCAAGGACCCCCTAAGTTGCCGATGGATTGACCAAGCAAAAGTTTCTAGGCTACCAAATGGAGGAGGTGATAAGCAGAGCCGAGCAGGTATCGGCCGAGGGGAAATCGGCCACCATTAGCTAATCTCTCTGCTGCCGATAGGTAGACAGAGGTTGGTCCTGCCGATCGACCGCTGAATACAAATTTGTCCAGCCACATGTTCAGGAAGGTGGTCTGTTCCTTTATGTTGACAGGACCTGTTCTACGGTACTTCTGAATGTACCCAGACCAACCGCCGATAGAGCGAGTTTCCACCTTAGCACTAGGTTTAGAGTCAAATATGTGACTACTATCGGCAGTAGATACATCTAAGCCAGTGAGCATAAGCACATCGCCAAGAGTGGGAGAAGCAGGGCCATGGCCGAAAACAAAAGCATTAAGTGTGTCTGACCAGAAATATGATGCAGCAATCAACAGCGACTCATTCCTATCCATATCGGCAAGAGACAGCCTAATGCATTGGTCCAGTTTTCGCTCGCCCCATTGAACTTCATTTGAATGACTGACTCTCAAGAACCAATCCTTCCATCCCTTGGTAGGACTGGGCATGGAACGGAAGGCATCTTTCCATAGATCTAGAGAAAAGTTTTCGGCTCTAAAAGGAATTCTGTTTGTCTCTGCGTTTATCAGATCGGTGGGATCTGGGTTCCCTAGTGAGCTGAGACATTGGAGGTGTGGTTGATCGGTAGGGATGACAATCTTATTGGACAAATTCTAGAAGTTTTAAAGATAAAAAGAAGAACAAAAGAAAAAGGAGAGGAATGTTCAGTAAGATGACTTGCGGATGAACAAGGGTATGGTAAAAGTAAAGGAGACGGGGTGGTAAACTGACCTCAGGAACAACGAAGTTGATGGCCATCTCCTCGCAAGGAAGACGATCGAAGACTTTGGGGTCGGTGGAGAAAGGCCTTCGTTGGGGATCTTGGAAACCTTGGGTGGTGCCGCCGCCGAGAAAGTAAGTTTTGTGCTGTAGAATGACAAGGTGGAGAAGGAGTACTCGAGAAGGAAATATTTATTGGACAAAACGGGCAGGGGCAAATCTGACTTATCTCTTTGCCGCATCCGTGAAATCCGAGGATGTTCAGATAGATATGGTAACTGTTTGCACGGTAATCAAGGGATTGCACAAGTGATTTGACAGTAGGCGATCGGGGTTTTGGAGATATTTCACTGTGCAAGATCTCCTGGTCGGTCCATCGGCAGCTCACTCTAACGGTAATATTGTCGATGGGCGAGTAAAGTGGAGATGTCTAGTTTGGGAGGTTGAGGAATTCGAGGAATCTGCGGAAGAATCAAGTCAGGGTTGTTCGGCTTCAACGGTCGGTTACCAAATTGAGAGAATTAATTGCGGAAAGGCATCATTACTGCAGAGAATTTCGGAGCATTAATGATTTCATACTCCGAAATTGGGGGGCGTGTGTTGACACCGTTTTTGGACACGTGCCCAGGGATCGGTAAAGTATAGATCGGCAGATGGGGCAACAGTAATTAGTCTGCAGGGGAGTTGCCAATGAGGACGATTGCCGATGAAGAGACAGCTGAATGTGACTAAGTCCAGAGGTGGTGACGCGTTCGTGCCGATGGTCAGTGTTGGTCTTTGCCGATGGCTATGATGAAAAGTCTGCCGATGATTCGGAAGGGGAACGTGAAGGTTGTCGATTGGCCTATGGTGGTGTCCCAGTTTGTCACGGGAGGATAGTTTTATGTTTTCCATAGATATTTAAATTCGCCTTGTATACAGATTCTGTTTAAATTGGAATTCGAGTCCTAGTCGTGTCTGATTGTAGCTCTTTGAGTAGGGTATAAATGTAGACCCTAGGGCCTTGTAATGAAAAATAAATCAATCAATCAAACACAAGTTTTTACTCATATTCTAGCATCTACTCTTTCAACAACTTTGTCATATTTTCCTTTTTTATTACGAGTTCTTAGGAATTCGTCGACTTAAGCTCGGCGTATTCTCGAGTTCCGCGTGAATACCTCTTGGCCGTGACATCCGGGCGCATCGCTGTTGTCGGGACTAAAGTATTCGAGTTATCACCTTTGCCGATAGTAAGGTCAAATCGGCTGGCACGCCTTAACGTTTGAATCGGGTGTTAGCCCTTTGTGTTTGCAGATCAACTTTTGCACCAACAACATGTACTGAAGTGGTGGATAGGATCAAGCATGTGAGGTCCTACCAAAACTGACCAAACCCCACTTTGCTCATGACTTCTATCAGAAACAACCTTAAAACAGAGTCAAGCACATTGGAGATATCCAGCTTGAGTAGGACATGACCCTCTTTCTTCTAATGCAATGTGTTTACCATCTACTTGAACCAACATAAAATTGTCATGGATCCTCCTTCCCCACACAAAAGGGCTTAATTTTGCAAATATCATGGAAGGTAAAAGAGGGGCCAACCAATTGGACAAGATCTTAGTCACCAGTTTGGCAAAGCTATGAAGGAAGCTTATAGGCTAGAAATCTTTCACTTAACAACATCCATTTCATTTTATTAGGCAGCAGGGTAATAACCATGTTTATAAGACAAAATTTGACAACATGGCCTCGCTAGATGGTGTCCAAGGCTGTAACACTAGGTCCAGGTCCTAATAGGATTAATAGGAGACTCATACCAACAAGTTTCAACTTCTTTTCCAGAAGCCCATCTCCAAAGAACTCTAAAGTTAAGTGTGCTTATCCAAGAGAAATTTAAAGATAGGTGACCGACCGGGAAGTATTTTCTGGGTGCACATGAGTGAGGACAAAGTGTGTAGAAAAGACTGGTGTTGATCTGTGAGGATTGAGTATATCATAGAAAAGCTACTAGATGTAAGCAGGCTTGGCCTCATGGAGGCGGGACGTTACATAATGGTATCAGAGGTGACACTCGCGGTGTCATGGGCATGTGTGTCACAATTGCGCAAGCATGGTGTGCATGGCTGGTGTGAACCTAGAGTGGTCACACAGCATGTCACATGCGCTGGCACTAGATGCACGGATGTGGCCAAGAGGGGACATTCTTGGCTCGAGGTTGATTGACGAGGATGTCGATCTCTTAAGGGGGTCAGGATGTAACACCTGGCCCAGAGCTTAATAGGATTAATAGGAGACGCATACCAACAAGTTACAACTTCTTTTCCAGAAGCCCATCTACACAGAACTCTAAATTTAAGCGTGCTTGGCCTACAGAAATTTATGAATGAGTGACCGACTGGGAAGTATTTTCCGAGTGCACATGAGTGAGGACAAAGTGTGTAGAAAAGACTGGTGTTGGTCTGTGAGGACTGACTATATCCTAGAAAAGTTGCCAGATGTAAGTGGGACGTTACAAAGGCCATCAGCACATCACCTTTATTAATGTTACAGAAAAATTATAAAAATGTGCCCGTGAATCCATGTAGCCCTAGAGCCTTGTCCAGATGCATATCCTTAATAGTAGCCCACACTTCCTCCTTTGAGAATGGGCGTCCAAAATTGATAGTTAATGGTGCTAGATAGCAAGCTCATCCAATACAAGAGTAAAATTCCTTTCTTCAGCCTTGCCAAGAATGTTCTCATAAAATTCAAACACTGCCCATTTGATCACCATCTTATAATTTTTGGATTAGGTGATTCTTTTGAATCCAGCTTGTTGATCAAAGAACACAGTATTGGAATCACCTTCTTGAAGATAAAGAAACCTAGACCACAGGCAAGCAATGGTTCACTCTAGCAAAGGCAAACCAAGATAGTGAAGTTTAAGTTTCTTTCTCAGCCATTCCTTGCCTTCAAAGAGTACCCTTGAATTTCTCTCACTATGCAGGCTATTGGTTGTCATTATTCCTTCTTGATTGAGATTCAAGTATTGGCTGACCACTTTTATGACATTAATTCTTTTTAACATATGGTATGGTTGTGGTGCATCTCACAAATGCATGCTCTAGTGTTTTTCTATACCATTTGCAATATTAATGCAAGACTTACTGTAGTAAAACATAAATAGAATATTACTTGTCCTTTTTTTTGCGTCATTTATGAGTTGTTTTGATGGATAAGATATTTCGCTAAAAGTCTAAGTGATGTTTGTATATGCTTTGTACTTTAGGAAGATCTGTACTATCCTCATCCATTTCTTCAGGATGTCTTATGGGCCACTCTCCACAAGTTTGTTGAACCAGTTATGATGCATTGGCCTGGGATCAAATTTAGGGAGATTGCTTTGTGCACTGTCATGCGCCACATTCACTATGAAGATGAGAGCACTCAATATATTAACCTTGGTCCTGTAAACAAGGTAAACCATGGGCTATGATACTGTGTTCATTCATTAACAAATTCAATATCTATAATTTTGTTTTTATAGTTCTTGCGACAAGTCAGGAACATCATTACATTATATTACAAATAAATTATTTGCTTTCATATCTGAAGGCTGTACTCATGCACTATAATTCCCTGTTTGAAAGGATCTAGAACGCTTGAGGGCTAAATAGCCTAAAAAAGTTTCTTCTACAAAAGCACAATACTAGAGCAAAGTTGACTAGTACAGCAACTAACTCTAATAGCCACTACTTGTGATAGCACTACTTCACCCATGTAAGCCCCTACACAACTCGAGTAGCAAATGCTTTCTAATGTAGATCACTACATCACACAAAGGTACTAGCTACACTAGGCTACTCTAGCTAGCTAAACTAGTCAGCAACTACTAAAGCAATAATTAACCAATGAATCTGAATGCACAATCTCAACAACATCTCAAACCCATTGAATGACAAATTGGTGCAAGCTAGAGGGGACACAATGATTGTCATGGATCAAAACACACCCAAGTATCAAGTTATAGCTACCTTGCACATCGATGACGAAAAATGTTGTAGCTACAGTCTTGCTTCTAATAGTGAGCTCCATGTTAGCAACTCCTCTCTAGCCAGGATGGGCTCACCTCCTCCAACACCAGTGATGTTCATTCTGGTCTTGATCAGCTCATCATCAGTACCACCAAGCTTCTTCTAATGCGGATATGGCACCATGTTTAGTATAGCCCCATAGTCCACCAACATACTATGGACTATTATGCCATTGACATGGCCCTTCATGTGCAGAGGTTTGAGATGGTTAACAGAGTCATGTGGTTTCTTGAACACCACATCCTCCATTGCAAAGTTAAACACTATGGTCGGTGAATCATCTTCTACAGTATAATAATTGGCAAACAAATAGACCACAATGACCTATGCTCTTTCTAATAGGGTAGCTGCATAATCCACCATCCCATCATCTGAACCTTAGAAACCTTAGGAACCTCCATGCCAACTAGAGTAGCAATAGTGAAAGTGAAATCATCACATGACATCTCAGAGGCATTCAGGATAGTGTTAGTCAGCTCAGTCAGCCGACTCTGAAGTTGGCTTAGCCAACTTTGGGGTTTATAGAGCAGCATGAGAAACCTAACCTTCTAGAGGGATTTTGATATGTTCAGATTTGAGGCTTTCACCATCAAGCTTGCTAAGCATCTCCCTCATTTGTTGCTTATGCTGAGCACACTACAACTTAATTCGTTGACTCTTACTCAGCCCACAAGGACACCAAATGGGTTGTTGATACATGGAATTCCCTTCAACGCGTTTCTTCTCTTCAATCCAGCAAATCCTTTAGAATCATTATCATGCTTAGATGCTAGAATTTCTTCAATTAAAATCGACCCATCATGGTTAATGATGGGAGCTTCCATGGAGCTGATTGGAATGACTAATTGAGGCCTAGCTCTTGGTGGAAAAAACGATGGGAGCCTTAATCATCTTAGGCACATAAACTTGCTGCACTGGTGGCTTTCTTAATCTTTGCTGACTAATGTTCCATTGACCAATGTTCAATTGGCTAAAGATGGAGGGTCTTGGAATTAGTGAACCAATAGGCTCTCCCCACCTTTGTTGACTAAGCATAGGTGCTGCCAGAGGATATGGCACCCAAACTCCATAAGCACCCCACTCTGGTGTTATCCGAGGTGGAATTAGGGGACTCCAATGAGATACATGAGGAGCAACACTCTAAACTTGAGTTCCTGGTTGCATCACCGCCAATTGCTTGGTTTTCTCATCTTCTCACATAGGCGATGTACAATCTCTTTTTTTAAACAATGATTATGGGAATCGGCCTTTTGTTCCTTGTACGTGGTTATGAGCCTATCAAAAGTGCACGGTTGTCTCACCGCAAGCTCCCCTTGATCCTTCCTTTCATTTGTCTTCCAAGTACCAATCTCCAGCCTACGCGGAATGAATACGCGCAAAACCTAGACACCAGAGGGACCTGAGCTTTTAGAATCGAGGGAGTCGGCTGAGCCGACTGACTTAGCTGAGGTGGTGGAGTTGTCTAAGCTGACCCACTATGTCGGTTGAGCCGAATGGCTTTGCTACAGGGTGGAGTTGGCTAGGCCGACTTGTGGAGTCAGCCTAGCCAGCCACTGCTTGCTACCACCATTTTGTACCACCACTGCCTTCTCAGATATTGTATCCACTCAGCGGTGATCTTCAACTTATTCTTGCCTTCACCATCCTTTTCGGGCACCACTTTGCGCCCCAAATTCGTTTGGACATTCAGTACTACACGTGGTTCGCTGATAATCACATTTTTGCCTATGGCTTTGTTGGCTTGCTCTGGACGAATCAAAACAGCGGGTGCAGCCCCGGCTTCAATGATATGCATTGGAAAAGAGGTCTACTCAACTCACATCTGAGTAAGACTCAATTGTCCCTCTTTAAGGGCCAACATTGCAATTGTAAGTGACATGAGAATAAGAGTTATGATATTTGCAATAAGCTTATCTCTTTAACTCATCCACTGAAGGCATAGTATAATTAATTCTAATGTAACTGAATTTCAAAATTCATCAAAGGTTCTGTCACATTTAGAGAAATCAAAAGTAATTTTTACTTATTCAGCTCGATTCATATGAATTAGCTTGAGAGAAGGGCATGTAACTAATTTATTCTGTGCTAGCCATTTACTTTTAGCAGCTAAACATTCTTTGTTTTCATCATCAGAATCATTAGAATAATCACCAACAAAGGGCACATCAAGATACTCTTTAAGGCACAGTTCAGCTCAAATGTCCTTTTGTATGATTTTATTAACATTGTAGAGTTTGCAATGCTCAAGTTTTTCTCTAATAGCAAAATGTAAGCTAGCAAAGCATAAATCAGTTAAATCTGTTTCAGATATAATTAAATGAAAACATCAGTTCTTAATTTCTCTAATCCGTTTAAAGAAATCCATAACAAGTTCATTGCACCCTTGGCAAACCAGTACAAGATGAGACAATTAGTTTCTTGGGTTCCACTATAAAGGTGACTATGAAATTTCTCTTCTAATTCAGCCCAAGAACCAATAGAACATGACAGCAATGAAGTAAACCAAGCAAAAGCAGTATCCGTAAGTGATAAAGGAAAATTACGAACTTTCATGAAATCATAAGCACTAGCTGGACCTAATTGTGCAAGAAACATGCTTATATGCTCCATTGTTGATTTACTATCATCACCACTAAGTTTCTAAAAATCCAGAACGTTCCACCCATTGGGTGCTTTCATAAATCAAAAGTAGAAGGATAGGTTTTCTATAAAGGTTCCAACTAGATTTAAGCTACACACCTAAATTATCTTCAAGAGATTTAGCCAATTTTTCTTTAAATTCATTAAAAGAATCCTCAAAATTAGTGGTGGTAGGATCAAATGTAGGAACTTGACTTGGTGACCTCGGTGGGTTTGGTAAGATAATACGCCCTGCCGAAACTCTAGCTGATGCGGCATAATCGGTTCATAAAGGGTGAGCTGAACATGGTGCACCAACAGCTGTATGTATAGATGTGCTAGCACCATGTTCACTGGCCTTATCAGTTTCAGTCGTCGAAGGGGCTGAGTGCATTTGACTAGCAGAAGCATAAGAGGTCTGATTTCATAAAAGTTAAACGCATACCGAACCAAAGTTGTTGCCCGGCACCCGGTTGATTACAATCGGTTGTCTTGCCTTCATGCTTATCCATATGTGCATTAAGAATATTAGAATGATTCTGCATATTTTTTGTCATATTTTTCCTAGTATCTTCTAGCATCTTAGCATAATTAGCATAAGTAGGGTAGGCATTGGTATATACCACTTCGTCATATTTAGCTTTGTGCTGTTCTTATCAGTGATAGAAGATGTAGCATCACCATAGACATGCATGCAAAACCGAGTGATCTTATCGTGCCGATTCTTGGTTCAACTCTCCAAGAAAACCTTAGTTTCAACATTGAGCTTGGCATCAAGCTTACAACGCAACTAATTGGGAAGCTCATCCATGGATTAAGGATAGACCATGTTGTCATTGTGAGAGACCTTGGTCTTGTCGCCCACATCGCTTGATGCACCTTCAATCCCCATGTCACTAGATGGAAACTCAATTCTTTGCCTTGCTTTCTGCAGCGGATTCACCAAAAAGTATGTTGTTGCTGAAGATCGCTCCAAGCTAATACACCAGCGAGGGCCTTGGATGCCCATAGAATGTGCCCACAACCTAAAGTGCAGCAAGAACGTAGTGTAATCGGCTGAATCGATCTAGGGACTGAAAGGGACGATGTGGAGCTCGATCTTGGCTAAATAGGCACCTGAACTGCTCCCGGAAGGATATCCCAGTGAGAAACTTGCTGGACAGCACTAGAGGTTGAGAGAAAGAAATTAGGGAAAAGATTAGTTGTGTTTTGTATTTTTTGTTGATTGGATAGATGGGAACTCAATCGGCCATGATCCTCTCATATATATAGAGGGGTGGTCTTATCCTAGTAGACAACCTATCCAAGACTTATTTTCCATTTTTCCCCTGAGATGGAAGAGTTGACATCGAGTTTGGACTCTCCGTTATTCGTACTATAAATGTCAGAAGTTCTGGTAGGGGATCTGAAGTTATGGGTTTCACGTAAAGCCAAAACTCAATTGCGGAAGTCAAAAGTTCTGATAGTGGGTCAGAAGTTCTGATTTTCGCACAAAGCTAGAACTCTTGTATGAAAGTTAGAAGTTCTGGTAGGAAGTCAGAAGTTCTGATATGCGCACAATGGAAATTTTTGGTTGTCAACACAAAGGAGTACTTTGCTTGATACTCCATGTAAACTATTTGCCAAAAGCAGGGAGTTCAACTAGGCCTGGAGCAATGAGCAATAAGCAGAGTTCAACTAATCACCAAAGCACCAACCAGTCAACAGTAGGGGCATAGAAATGTTTTTTTTGGACTAGTTCAGAAATCCTTCTAAAACATCTTGAAATTAGGCTACGATGAAAGGTGCTAATTGCTAATTGAGGGCTTCAAGTAAATATCATTAGACTGAGGTCTATAGTCAGACAAAACAGACTGAAAAATTGAGGCCAGTGAAATGTGGACCTTTTTTGTGTTGGTTACTTAAGCTAGTATTTAATTAGTGCTCATCAAGATTTGAACTCGAGACCTGTGTGACCATGATTCCGTATTGAGTTGCATACTCCACCAGCTCATCAAAAAAGTTTAAACTGCTAATACAAAAATGTGGAAAATGCATTTATATACTCACAAGTATTTATGTTGTACTGACCTATTACCACTTTTGGTTTTTCACCATTGTAGTGTTATGATAACTCTGCTCACACCATCCTCTAAAGCTTTATGAACCATTACCTGCTCTGTCAGAACCCCATAACTATGAATTCTTCCACTACACCTGGAGCTATATTTCTAATACTAAACGTTACAATATCAGCTAATAATTAAATAGCCTTTTTACTCGTGCAACTGTTGCAAGCTCTATGATAAAATATCTCCGTAGTCCTAACATTTTATTGGTAAAATAGAAGTTTATGTCCATGGCTGAGGAAGTTTTGAATATTTCGCTTTCTTTGCAATCTATTGTCCTCATTAACAGTGTACACATATATTCTGTGGAGCTCTCTTCTCTTTTGTTCTTCTCTAGCACTTAACTTGTTAGAAAAATCAGAATGCCAGATCTAGTTGTGTTACCATTTCTCTGCTTTGTCACTTTAGTGTCCTAATTCTTCTTCCTGGCATGCTAATCCTATTCCACTATTTGTATGTCTCAGGTAAGGAAATTTTGTTAGAAGTGTGTGACTTAATGACTAGATTAGTATAATATTTCTCAATTGTTTCCTATAAGCTTGTTCCATGAATTGCTCCCAAATATCAAGCGACGTTGTACACAGGTAATGAATATGCTTGCTTGTTGGATTGAAGATCCAAACTCAGAGGCATTCAAACTTCATGTTCCTCGAATTTATGATTATTTGTGGCTTGCTGAAGATGGTATGAAAATGAAGGTAACCATTGCTGAATCATTTTTCTTAGTTGAAATTAACTGAGAGTTCTTATTTACATCCGAGGCTTAATATGATGGGCAATGATGCAATTATCCAAGCATGAACGATGCACTTCTCATTTTTCCATGCATGGTTATAAACATTATACGTTGGCAACAACATATGCCTTCGGCCCCAAAACAATCACCAACTGCAGCACAAACAGCTTTATTCAACTCTAGGTTTAGATGGCTTCATGACTCAACTAGTGACTAACATGGAAAATGACTTGGTTACTCGAATTGTCAGTTTTGTCGATTTTTCTTTAGCAAACTCAAAGGGTTTCATCGTCTCTGTTCTATTAATGTAGGGTTATAATGGCAGCCAGCTGTGGGATGCAGGTTTAACAGTTCAGGCAATTGTGAGGACCGACTTCATTGAAGAGTTTGGTCCAACTCTTAAACTAGCACATGCCTTTGTTAAGAATTCACAGGTACTATACATGCTAGTAGCATGGACACCAAGACTTTTGCCTATGAAAGGTAGATTTCACTTGGCATACTTATTGATTTCCTGTTTTTTAGATCCTTGGCAACTGCCCTGGAGATTTGAAACAGTGGTATCGCCACATATCAAAAGGTGGATGGTCATTTTCTACAGCTGATCACGGTTGGTCTGTATCAGATTGCACTGCAACAGGACTAGAGGTGAATATAGCTCATTAGTACGTGACAAAAAAGATTTTTCTCTCTTATTTATTTCCTTCACCATTTTGATCAAAAACTTTTTTGGTGCACATTTATAAGAATACACAGTATATATCTTTAATATGTGGTGTATTCAGTACTTCTCATTGGAATTTCTATGATTTTATTCTGGAATCACATTAAGCTAATTGTCATATACTGTTGTTTATTTTTTCTGTTGTAATTTTCTCTTACCTACAGGCAGCCCTATTGTTATCAATGATTTCTCCAGAAATAGTTGGTGAGCCGATGGAAGTTGACAGAGTTTATGATGGTGTAAATTGTCTCATTTCTCTTATGGTAAGCATCTTTCAAGTTTTTGCCTCCCATTCTGCATAAGTTGCAAGTTGTAGGGTCAGTTTTTGCCCCACTTGTTTATAGTTGTAAAAACAGGGTGCATTGTTCACTCAGTCCTTGGGGTTGTTGCATCAATACAGAAATTTTTTTTTCACATTTCCTTTTAGTCAGATTATAACTTGCTATTTTTTAAAACAAAAGGAAGCTCTATTAATCTCAAACAGTTGCATCAAGGTGGTACAATCAATCTAATCCACTCAAGGTTTTTGCATAGCAATGAAACAAACAACCTATGATTATTGAATATAACAACATGACATGATGTCATAATGAGCTACAGCCCATATCATAATATACAATTCCATGCATGGACCATAAAAAGGTCTTTGGAAGAAATGGCACTCAAAGCATGCCACTGTTGCTATGATCCAACCACAATAGGTTCTCACCCAAATATTAATTCACCAAACTGTAGACACCAACAAGGAAGCAAAAGAATGCCACAATTGTTGGGTACAACCAACTAAGTCCACACCTAGTGTTACACCCGGATTAAGGACAAAACCAGATAGACATCATATGTGAGTCTTAAAAGCCAAATCTCACATATAGCTACAAATAAGGGGTAATATCAATAGACACTGCATAAATTAAATAGCGTACTTAATAGATCAGAGATAACCTTAGGCAGCAAACAACGGAAGATAACTCCAAACTTTGGGTATTAACTCCACTCTACATAGGATCCAAACTGATTGGTTGATCACAAGCCTAACACTCCTCCTGAAGTATGAGGGAAAGAGCAAGAGTCAGTCAATGTCGAACTCCATAAGTCTAGTGAGAAGATTGTATAGATCCCACAATCTCATGATCAATATGACATAAATAATGTAGAGCATTAAACAATAAACATGAGCATATTAACACAACAAGTGAAATGTCCAAATGGCTAGAGGGGGATGAATAGCCTATTTAAAATTTTCTACAAACTCAACTAGACAAGTTGGTTAGTAAAACAAATGGCAAAGCTATTCTAGCACTAGCTCAACTAAGCTAAGCAAGCCACCTAAAGTCTAGTACAAGGCTAAACACTAAGCCACAACAATAAGGCACAACTAAGGCTAGCTACCCTGCTAAACAAGAACTAATCTACACAAGCTAATCAACTAGCAAGGTAAGCAAGAAGGTAAAAAGGTGGGGAAAGATTGTTATACTGATGTTGTAGTGTAGAGATATATCCAACCAATCACTCACAATCACAATCGATAATGCTCGGCAAGAGATGACACAAGCTTTTTTACCGAGGATCACTTGCCTCCCAGCAAGCTAGTCCTCTTTGTGGCGATACACCCACTTGATGGATCACGAGCTAATTGGTAATCCAAAGCCAAACACGCAGCGGTGCCGCACATCCACTCACAAGATAGGGATCCTCGAAGCCATGAGCAATCCTTTAGAGTAGCCAATTGTGATCTGCCACAGGGAAGGCTCAAGAACCCCTCACAAATCACTTGGTGAGGCTCGAAACAATTTCCAATCACGAGCTCAACACCTCTACTGCTCCAAGCCATCTAGGGCATCGGAAAACACCCAAGAGTAACAAGAAATCCATAGCAAACTCAAGGATCGAGTGCCACTAGATGCAACTCTCAATGCAATGCACTTGAATCTCTCTCAATCTCACTAGGATTAGCAATCAAGCAAGGACATGAGTGGAGGGAGTGTTCTCTAGCTCAAAGTATGTCTCAATTATGCCAAAAGTGCAAGGCAGAACCCCCAAAGCTGGCCATCTCCTATATATAAGCTGCCTCAACAAAAGAGCTGTTGGGCACTTTTTACTAGGCTGAACTCGGGAGCACCGGACGCTCAGTAGGGAGCCATTGGAGTTAAACAGAGAAGATATGAATTTTCTAGGAATTTCTTTAGAAAAGTAATTAATTAAATTGGGTCATGGAATTAAAAATTTTCAAATTGTTGAACCAAGGTTACTAACACGTAGATCATGTGAATACAAATCTAACGTAATTTTGAATGGGTCAAAACGGAGTTAAAATAAACATTTTATGAACAATATAAACCACTGGCAAAACTGTAATTGTTTGAAAACGTATTTTGAGTAGTACTGAGCGAGTTTACGCTTTTGAAAACAGAAAATGTATTTACAAACTACGTAAAGGACTGCAGGTTATAATATAGAAAACTAGGGGGTCTCTTTAACAAAATTCACCCCAAAGAGGTATGTTCTAATCTTGGGCGTTGACTTTAGATTGGACGGTGCAAATTCGATCAAGGGAGAGAAGAGGGCGGTCCGGCGGCGCACAGGAGCTCCACGGTGGCTCCATGGCCAGAAAAACGTGGAACCTCACCAGAGCTGGCAAAGAACACGCTATTGTGTACCAAACTCAAATCTGACAGCATAGAAAGCAAGAGCAGGTCCTCACGAACTCACCTAGGGGTTTTCACGGTCGGAGAACGATTAGAGATGGCTGGCGGATTCGAGTGGGAGATGAAAACTCCCTGAACAAGTTCAGCGATCAGTAGAGAAGGACAGAGACCACTATTGTGTAAGGCAAAGGGCACGAGAACTTTGTCACCTCAAAACGAAGCTCGACAATAGCTTAATTTCGATGGAACGACAACGAATAGCGAGAACCACAGCGGTGGGTGTGTTCCGGCTCCGGAGATCCAAATGGTGGTGACGGGAGTGTGCTAGGGCAGGGTGGCATCTCGGAGGGGAAAAATGGTCACGCATCAAGGTCCTGTCCTACATATAGGTTGCCTTGGCGTGACATACGGCAAGGGATGCCGAGGAAATCGGGAATTGGGCGGGATTTCCATCTGTAGAGAGTCCGGCTCGAGGAAGGATAAGAAGATGCGGCTGAATTGTGGGGTCCACCTGTTGGCATCTTGAGGCACGAGACCCATGGAAGGTCCTAATATGGCTAGAGGGGGGTGAATAGCCTATTTGAAAATTATACAAAGTCACTAGAACAAGAGGTTAGTAAATAACAACGCAAGCTTTTTGCGCTAGCTCTAATGGGGTGTTTTCAAGCTACCTATCCAACAATTCTAATTGATATGATCACTAGGAACACAAGAACAATGTCTCTTCTTACATTAGAGAGCTACCTAAAGTTTCTATACAAGTAAGTGAGTTACTCTACTTTGTGGGAATGTAAGAGAGAGGGCTTGATGTTTATACTGCCGCATACAGGAGATGAACCAATCACAATAACATGAAGTCTGATCACTAGGAGAAATGCAATGAACATTAACAATGGAGACACACAACTTTCTCCCGAGGTTCACGTGCTTGCTGGCTCAATACGTTCCCATTGTGTCGACCAACACTTGGTGGTCTGGCGGCTAAGACGTGTAGCATGAACCTCATACTCACTAGGAGACCGCAAGAACTGACCCGCAAACGAGGTAGCTTAATGACACGCGCAATCCACTAAAGTTGCCTTTGGCTCTCAACCGCGGTAGATACAAAAACCCTCACAATCATCGCGAGATGGCCACAAACAATCACTAACTCGTGCCAATCCTCCTCCGCTGCTCCAAGAGTCTAGGTGGCGGCAACCACCAAGAGTAACAAGAAAATCGAAGCCAAAACGATCCCCAATTACCACTAGATGCAATCACTCAAGCAAATGCACTTGGAATCACTACCAATCTTACAAAGATGGTTAATCTATGAAGGAGATGAGTGGGAGGTGTTTGCTTAGGCTCACAAGGATGTCAAGTATGCTAGAATGCCAAGAGGGTGAGAACCGAGTTGGCCAACATCTATTTATAAGCCTCTCAAACAAATAGAGCTGTTAGCTCTTCTACTAGGTAGAAAATAGGGTAACCGGATGCTTGACCCCTGCATCTGGTGCTTAGAACACAGCCACGTGTCCACTGTTTGAATCATGCGCGTCGATCTCTAACGGTCAAATCCAAACCATCAGATGCGGTCAAGTGAGCATCGGACGCGTCTCGTACTCACCGGACCTGTACGTAGAGAGGTTGTGAAATGCGCAGGGTCAATGGACTCACACCACCAGATGCTCCCTAAGTGTCCATTGATTGCACTCGCATTCTCACTGTTGATGTCATACATCACCAGACGTGCCAACAGTGTCAGGCCATCATTCGATGCTGAGCATCTGGTGCTCCCTTCACCTCTTGCCAGAAACGAGAGAGCACGAGACATGCATGAGCAGCATCCGGTGCCTCCGAGGCCAACGTCTGGTGAGTGTTCTCCAAAGTTTCCATTGGTGCAATAGAAAGTATGCATTTCATTTTCTCCAAATCCAAACCCCTCTCTACCCTTCAAACTCCACCTCCTTGTTAAAGTGTGCCAACACCACCATGTGTGTACTAACATGTGCAAATGTTTTAGCATTTTCACAACCATTTTCTTCGAAGAAGTTAAGTTAGCTCACTAGGTTCTAAATTCATGCACATGAACAATGAGACCTAGTGGCACTTGATAATTGCTTAGCAAAAGAATTCCCCTCTTATAGTATGGCTATCTATCCTAATGTGATCACACCCTCAATGGTGTCTTGGTCACCAAAACTAAAACCATAAGCAATAGCTTTGCCTTGATCTCCATAGAGTTTTGTTTTTCTCTTTCTTCTTTTCCATGTTGAGCACTTGATCATCTTGTGGTCATCACCATCAGCACCATGATCATCACTTGCTCCATCACTTGGCATGTACCAATCTCATTAAGTCTACACACACTTAGTATAGAGGTTAGTACTAGGGTTTCATCAATTATCCAAAACCAAACTAGGGCTTTCAATCTCCCCCTTTTTGTTAATTGATGAAAACCCTTTTTAAAAATATTTTCAATAAAATTTTCTTGCATTCATGTCGCTTGTCCAAGCATTTTAGCATGTGCAAAGATTATGGACAGGTTTCATAAACCCAAATTGGTAGCAATTGCTCTGCCTACATATGTGCTAAGAGTTTGGATATGAAAGCTCGCACATATGCTTGAATAGAAAAAATAGGAGTCAATTTCTACCAAATGATGCTAAGGTGTAAAGAGTGGACCTTTGAAGCATGATACCAAGCAGAGTTGCCAATATACACCATCCTTAGCACCATTAGTAACTAGACATTCACAAAACTATAACACCTGTGAGATGAGCATTAAAATCAAGGTTCTAGTACAACTTGTGAAACAACTAAAAGAGTAGTTACACTACCTATGCATGCTAGTTCTTAATTTCATCAATCAAACCTTCAACTAGCATACACCACACAAGCTAAACAACTAGCAAGGTAAGCAAGAAGGTAACAAGGTGGTGAAAGATTGTTATACCGATGTTGTAGTGTAGAGATATATCCAACCAATCACTCACAATCACAATCGATAATGCTCGGCAAGAGATGACACAAGCTTTTTTACCGAGGTTCACTTGCTTCCCGGCAAGCTAGTCCTGTTTGTGGCAATACACCCACTTGATGGATCACGAGCTAATTGGCAATCCAAAGACAAACACGCAGCGGTGCCGCACATCCACTCACAAGATAGGGATCCTCGAAGACATGAGCAATCCTCCAGAGTAGCCAATTGTGATCTGCCATGGGGAAGGCTCAAGAACCCCTCACAAATCACTTGGTGAGGCTCGAAACAATCTCCAATCACGAGCTCAACACCTCTACTGCTCCAAGCCATCTAGGGCATCGGAAAACACCCAAGAGTAACAAGAAATCCATACCAAACTCAAGGATCGAGTGCCACTAGATGCAACTCTCAATGCAATGCACTTGAATCTCTCTCAATCCCACTAGGATTAGCAATCAAGCAAGGAGATGGGTGGAGGGAGTGTTCTCTAGCTCAAAGTATGTCTCAATTATGCCAAAAGTGCAAGGGAGAACTCCCAAAGCCGGCCACCTCCTATATATAAGCTTCCTCAACAAAAGAGCCATTGGGCACTTTTTACTAGGTTGAACTCGGGAGCACTGGATGCTCAGTAGGGAGCCATCGGAGTTAAATGGAGAAGATATGAATTTTCTAGGAATTTCTTTAGAAAAGTAATTAATTAAATAGGGTCATGGAATTAAAATTTTTCAAATTGTTGAACCAAGGTTACTAACACGTAGATCCTGTGAATACAAATCTAACGTAATTTTGAATGGGTCAAAACGGAGTTAAAATAAATATTTTATGAACAATATAAACCACTGGCAAAACTATAATTGTTGGAAAACATATTTTGAGTAGTACTGAGCGAGTTTACGCTTTTGAAAACAGAAAACGTATTTACAAACTACGTAAAGGACAGCGGGTTATAATATAGAAAACTAGGGGGTCTCTTTAACAAAATTCCCCCCAAAGAGGTATGTTCTACTCTTGGGCGCTGACTTTAGATCGGACGGTTCAAATTCGATCAAGGGAGGGAAGAGGGCGGTCCGGCGGCGCACAGGAGCTCCACAGTGGCTCCATGGCCACAAAAACATGGAACCTCGCTAGAGCTGGCAAAGAACACGCTACTGTGTACCAAACTCAAATCTGACAGCATAGAAAGCAAGAGCAGGTCCTCACGAACTCACCTAGGGGTTTTCATGGTCGGAGAACGATCAGATATGGCTGGCGGCTTCGAGTGGGAGATGAAAACTCCCTAAACAAGTTCGGCGATCAGCAGAGAAGGACAGAAGGATAGAGACCACTATTGTGTAAGGCGAAGGGCACGAGAACTTTGTCATGTCAACTCGAAGCTCGACAATAGCTTAATTTTGACGGAACGACAACGAATAGCGAGAACCACAGCAGTGGGTGTGTTCCGACTCCGGAGATCCAAATGGTGGCGACGGGAGTGTGCTAGGGCAAGGTGGCGTCTCGGAGGGGAAAAATGGTCGCGCATCGAGGTCCTGTCCTACATATAGGTTGCCTCGGCGTGACATACGGCAAGGGATGCCGAGGAAATCAGGAATTGGGCGGGATTTCCATCTGTAGAGAGTCCGGCTCGAGGAAGGATAAGATGATGCGGCTGAATTGTGGGGTCCACCTGTTGGCATCTTGAGGCATGAGACCCATGGAAGGTCCTAATATGGCTAGAGGGGGGTGAATAGCCTATTTGAAAATTCTACAAAGTCACTAGAACAAGAGGTTAGTGAATAACAACGCAAGATTTTTGCGCTAGCTCTAATGGGGTGTTTTCAAGCTACCTATCCAACAATTCTAATTGATATGATCACTAGGAACACAAGAACAATATTTCTTCTTACATTAGAGAGCTACCTAAAGTTTCTATACAAGTAAGTGAGTTACTCTACTTTGTGGGAATGTAAGATAGACGGTTTGATGTTTATACCGCCGCATAGAGGAGATGAACCAATCACAATAACATGAAGTCCGATCACTGGGAGAAATGCAATGAACATTAACAATGGAGACACACAATTTTCTCCCGAGGTTAACGTGCTTGCTGGCACAATACGTCCCCATTGTGTCGACCAACACTTGGTGGTTTGGCGGCTAAGAGGTGTAGCATGAACCTCATCCTCACTAGGACACCGCAAGAACCGACCCCCAAGTGAGGTAGCTTAATGACACGCGCAATCCACTAAAGTTGCCTTTGGCTCTCAACCGCGGTAGACACAAAACCCCTCACAATCATCGAGAGATGGCCACGAACAATCACCAAGTCATGCCAATCCTCCTCCGCTGCTCCAAGCAGTCTAGGTGGCGACAACCACCAAGAGTAACAAGAAAACCGAAGCCAAAACGATCCCCAAGTACCACTAGATGCAATCACTCAAGCAAATGCACTTGGAATCACTCCCAATCTTACAAAGAAGGTTAATCTATGAAGGAGATGAGTGGGAGGTGTTTGCTTAGGCTCACAAGGATGTCAAGTATGCTAGAATGCCAATAGGGTGAGCCCCGAGCTGGCCAACATCTACTTATAAGCCCCTCGAACAAATAGAGCTGTTAGCTCTTCTACTAGGCAGAAAACAGGGTAACTGGATGCTTGACCCTAGCATCTGGTGCTTAGAACTCAGCCATGTGTTCAGTGTTTGAATCACGCGCGTCGATCTCTAACGGTCAAATCCAAACCATCAGATGCGGTCAAGTGAGCATCGGACGCGTCTGGTACTCACCGGACCTGTACGTTGAGATGTTGTGAAACGCGCAGGGTCACTGGACTCACACCACCAGATGCTCCCTAAGCGTCCATTGATTACACTCGCATTCTCACAGTTGGTGTCATACATCACCAGACGCGCCAACAGTGTCAGGCGATCATTCGATGCTGAGCATCTCGTGCTCCCTTACCTCTTGCCAGAAACGAGAGCGCACCACACATGCATGAGCAGTGTCCGGTGCCTCCAAGGCCAACGTCCGGTGAGTGTTTTTCTCCCGCTACTTCTCCAAAGTTCCCATTGGTGCAATAGAAAGTATGCATTTCATTTTCTCCAAATCCAAACCCCTCTCTACCCTTCAAACTCCACCTCCTTCTTAAAGTGTGCCAACACCACCATGTGTGTACTAACATGTGCAAGTGTGTTAGCATTTTCACAACCATTTTCTCCGAAGGAGTTAAGTTAGCTCACTAGGTTCTAAATTAATGCACATGAACAATGACACCTAGTGGCACTCGATAATTGCTTAGCCAAAGAATTCCCCTCTTATAGTATGGCTATCTATCCTAAATGTGATCACACCCTCAATGGTGTCTTGGTCACCAAAACTAAAACCATAAGCAATAGCTTTGCCTTGATCTCCATATAGTTTTGTTTTTCTCTTTCTTCTTTTCCAACTTGAGCACTTGATCATCTTGTGGTCATCACCATCAGCACCATGATCATCACTTGCTCCATCACTTGGCATGTACCAACCTCATTAAGTCTACACACACTTAGTATAGATGTTAGTACTAGGGTTTCATCAATTATCCAAAACCAAACAAGGGCTTTCAATCTCCCCCTTTTTGTTAATTGATGAAAACCCTTTTTAAAAATATTTTCAATAAAATTTTCTTGCATTCATGTCGCTTGTCCAAGCATTTTAGCATGTCCAAAGATTATGGACAGGTTTCATAAACCCAAATTGGTAGCAATTGCTCCGCCTACATATGTGCTAAGAGTTTGAATATGAAAGCTTGCACATATGCTTGAATAGGAAATATAGGAGTCAATTGCTACCAAATGATGCTAACGTGTAAAGAGTGGACCTTTGAAGCATGATGCCAAGCAGAGTTGCCAATATACACCATCCTTAGCACCATTAGTAACTAGACATTCACAAAACTATAACACCTGTGAGATCAGTATTAAAATCAAGGTTCTAGTACCACTTGTGAAACAACTAAAAGAGTAGTTACACTACCTATTCATGCTAGTTCTTAATTTCATCAATCAAACCTTCAACTAGCATACACCACACAAGCAAGATATTAGAGAGAAAGCTTCTAAACCTAATGCACATGCAAGCAAACATATGTGATGCACATTCAAATGCAACATGCAAGTTTATGAGCTTGCTCAGCCTACTTGTGTGCTTCAAAATTTTTAATTGATCCCCTACTTTTGTCATGATACTTCACTATCATTGTACTCCTTTGTAATTTCTCTCCCCCTTTAGCAAATCTTTGGGAAATTCTCTCCCCCTTTGTCATCAAAGACCACAAAAGGTGAGCTTCAAATTTTAGATAGGTTAGTGTGAAACCATGTGAAGTGAGATCATTTTACCAAACTGGCTCAATCTAGATTACTTGCCTAAGATATTAACCTCGGTTTGATCCAAATACAAGCTTTTTCACACCTCCAAATAAGGGTTATCTTGTACTATGTTGAGTTAAACACTTATAGCTCATACTCTGGATCAAACACTAGCATTGCAAGCCCAAAAAACATGTCCTATGCTACCGCTAGATCAAGTCAAGTATAGAAGCAATAGTGGTACCATACAAGCATCAAATTCATTTGATTTTTATGAATGAACCTAAGACATGTAAGGAATGACTAGATGCGCTAGGCAAGTCCTTAGGAAAGAATGAGTGACATGTCAATCAATTTTACCTTGCTTTGCTCGAAGGAGAGGCATGTCATATAAATAGGGGTGCATCAACACATATTTCAGAAGTCAAGTCTGTTTAATTGATTCCTTAGCTTGCAAAACCTCTTCTCATCAACTGGCTTGGTGAATATATCGGCAAGTTGATCATCAGTGCCTATACTCTCAATGCAAATGTCCCCTTTTTGTTGGTGATCTCTTATGAAATGATGGTGGACATCTATGTGCTTTGTTCTTGAATGTTGAACCAAGTTGTTGTGAGCTTTACGGCACTTTCATTGTCACATGGCAATGGCACTTGCTTGAAGTGGGTTCCAAAATCTTTCAAGGTTGCCTTCATCCATAGGATTTGTGCACAACAACTACAGGCCGTAATGTACTCCGCTTCGATTGTAGGTAGTGCAACACTATTTTGCTTCTTAGATGACCATGAGACAAGTGATCTTCCCAATAGTTGACATGTGCTCGATGTGCTTCTTCTTTCAACTTTGCATCCCACATTGTATAAATTAGAATATCCAATAAGTTCAAACTTTGCACCTTTGGGATACCACAAACCAACATTTTGTGTATGCTTCAAGTACCTCAATATTCTCTTTGTTGCCTTCAAATGGCTTTCTCTTGGTGAGGCTTGGAATATTGCACACATGAATACACTAAACATGACATCCAGACTTGATGCGTTCACATAGAGTGGGCTTCCAATCATAGACTGATACAACTTTTGATCCACCATATTTCCACTTGTATCATTATCTAGACTTTCATTTGTTCCTATTGGAGTGCTAATTGCCTTTGCATCATTCATTCCAAACTTCTTGAGTATGTCTTTTAGGTACTTGCCTTGACTCACAAATGTGCTATTTTTCAATTGCTTGATTTGAATACCAAGGAAGTAACTAAGATCACTGATCATTGACATCTCAAACTCATTAGCCATCATGTTCCAAAACTCCTCACAAAATTCTTGGTTGGTTGATCCAAATATGACATCATCAACATATATTTGCAGCACAAACAAGTCCTTGCCAAACTTCTTGGCGAAGAGAGTGGTGTCAACCTTGCCCATCTTGAAACCTTTAGAAAGTAAGAGATCTCTTAATCTCTCATACCATGCTCTTGGTGCTTGCTTCAAGCCATACAATGCCTTTCTTAGCTTGTTCATTGATATAGCCATCGAGAAATGCACTTTTGACATCCAATTGATATAACTTGATGTTATGTGCACAAGCATAGGTCAACAAGATCCTAATTGCTTCCAATCTTGCAACTAGGGCATATGTTTCACCAAAGTCAAGACCTTCAACTTGAGTATAGCCTTGTGCTAGCAATCTTGCTTTGTTTCTTAGAACTATCCCATCTTGATCTTGTTTGTTGCAAAATACCTATCTATTACCAATGACATTATAATCAATAGGCCTCACAACTAATTCCCATACTTGATTTCTCTTCAAATTGTTAAGCTCTTCATGCATAGCATTGACCCAATCAACATCTCTCAAAGCTTCATCTATCTTCATTGGCTCAATGTGAGACACAAAGGAGAAATGTTCACAAAAATGATGCTAGTCTTGATCTAGTTTGCACTCCTCTTTGAATGTCACCTATGATATGATCCAATGGATGATCTCTTGCAATATTTGTTGGTCAGAGTTTTTTCACTTGATTGCTTGCACTTGGTTGATCATGAGATGATGTACTAGCTTGTTGATCTTGCACTTGAGTGCAATTTGTACTACCTTGATTTTGATCATGAGAACCTATAGCTTGCACATTAGAGGTAGGAATCACTCGATCTTTGTCATCTTCAACATCAATCAACTCTCTAGGCCTTAAATCACCAATGTCCATATTCTTCATTGCATCGGCCAATTGAGTGCCTCTCACATCATCCAGATTCTCATCTTCTTCTTGAAAGCCATTGGTTCGATCAAACTCAACATCATGCACCTGTCTAAGAGTAATACTAGCCAAATTCCAAACTCTGTAAGATTTGCTTGTAGTGGAGTAACCAAGCAAGAAACCTTCATCACATTTCTTTTCAAATTTGCTCAATCTAGTGCCTTTCTTCAATATGTATGCAATGTTGGGCTTTCTTCCATTCAATAGCTCATATGGTGTCTTCTCCATCACTAGGTGACAATAGAGTCGGTTGCTATAGTAGCAAGTGGTGTTGATAGCTTCAGCCCAAAATGAGTGACTCGCATTTTACTCACTCAACATTGGTCTTGCCATGTCAATCAAGGTTCTATTTTTCCTCTCAATAAGACCATTTGGTTGTGGAGTGTATTTGGCTGAGAATTGGTGCCTAATGCCAAATTCATCACAAAGCTCATCAAGTCTTATATTCTTGAATTCACTCCCATTGTCACTTCTCACTTTCTTGATGGTTGTTTCAAGCTCATTGTGTATTCTCTTGACAAATGTTTTGATGGTTGTAAAAACATCACTTTTGTCACTAAGAAAGAATACCCATGTATATCTTGTGAAATCATCCACTATCACAGATCCATATTTATTTCCACCAATGCTTGTCTATGTGGTTGGTCCAAATAAGTCCATGTCTAACAACTCAAATGCCTTGCATGTACTCATGATGCTCTTCTTTGGATGAGTGTTGCCAACTTGTTTTCCGGCTTGACATGCACTACAAAGCTTATCCTTCTCAAATGTGACATCTTTCAAGCCACTAACTAGATCATGGTCGACTAACTTGTTCAATTGTTTCATTCCAACATGACCAAGCCTTCTATGCCATAACCAACCCATGGTAGATTTAGTGAGTAAGCATGTTGACAATTGAGCTTCACTAGCATTAAAATCAACAAAGTATAGATTCTCATATCTAAAACATTTGAATATCAAGTTGGAGCCATCTACACTTATGATCTCTACATCATCAACTCCAAATATGCATTTGAAACTAATATCACAAAGTTGAGCTACAGATAGCTAGTTGAAGTCGAAGCTCTCAACTAGTAGCACATTGGAAATGCTCAAGTCATTGGATATATTAATTTTACCAAGCCCTTAGACCTTGCCTTTGCCATTGTTACTAGCTGTGATACTATCAACACCATTGTCATCATTTGTATTGATTGAATTGAACATTCTTGAATCACCGGTCATGTGTTGTGTGCACCCACTATCAAGCACCCAATGCCTTCCCCCTAGCTTTATTGTTTACCTACAAAACAAATCAATGTTTCTTAGGTAAACATACTTGTTTGTGTCCTTGGAGGTTAGTGACTAAACATTTTGGTACCCAAATGGCCTTCTTCTTTGGACCCACTATTGGTGCACCAACAAAGTTAGCATGCACATCCTTTTCACCCTTGGAAAGAACATAACAAGAACCAAAAGGAATGTAAGGTTCATTAGCAATTTTCTTGTTCTTGTTCATTTTGTTGGAAATATGCTCTAGGTGCCAAACTTGCTTTCATATATTGCAATACCGACCATTGCTCTTAACAAAGCTAGGCTTGTGATTTACAAAGGCCATCTTTCCTTTCTTGGAGGTGTAGCCTAATCCCTTTTTGTTGAGAGAAAACCTTTGGCTACCCAAGCACTTTAGCAAGCGGGCCTCACCACCATAGGCTTTGCCTAGGGCGTGAGTGAGCTCATCCACCTCTCTCTTGAGAGTATCATTCTCAACCTTTAGTGAAGCATTAAAAGTGACACCCACACTAGATGTAGAGGTAGAGTTAGTGGTGGTGGATGAAGACCTCCAAGAAGAGTTAGTGGCAACAACAATAGGTGGGTTGGGTGATTCCTCAATTAAGTCACATGTTGTGCCAACATCACATGATACAACAACCTTTTCCTTGTTCTCTTCTAACATCAAGGAGTGAGCTTTCTCAAGCTTGGTGTGAGCATTGCCAAGATTCTCATGGGCATCCACTAGCCTCTCATGAGTAGCATTGAGCTCATCAAAGGATTGCTTAAGAGATTTCAACTTCTTGGCCAATTCTTTGCACTTCCTATTTTTAGAGTGAATAGGTGAATCGGCTTGTTCTAGCATGTCCATGAGTTGTTTATTAGTGAATTCATTATCATTATCACTATCACTATCATTGTCATGCTCAATTTCATTTTCACTTTCACTCTCATCATATTGTACCTTGTGGCCCTTGGCCATGAAGCATGAAGGAGTGTCGAAGAGTGATGGCTTGTTGTTGGTAGCAATACTAGAAAGCGCCTTCTTCTTCTTGGATGCCATGTCATCATCACTTGAATTATCATATGAAGAAGCATCGCTATCCCATGTCACAACATAGGATCCACCATTATTCTTATTCTTGAAGACCATCTTCTTCTCCTTCTTTTCCTTCTTCTCCTTCTTGTTATTCATGTTATGCTCACCATTGTCACTATTGCAAGGACAATCCTCCATAGTATGATCGAGACTCTTGCCATTGTAGCATAGCCTCACATACTCCTTGTTCTAGAAGTGGTCTCTTATCTTTCTTGTGTGATATCCCTTCTTCTTCATCATCCTGCCAAATTTGCGGACAAAGAGTGCTAGTGCTTCATCATCACTATCATCATTAGAGCACTCCGCACCACTTGATTCTTCCTTCTTGCCCTTGCCCTTATTCTTGCTCTTGGATGAAGAGCTAACGTTGAATGCGACACCCTTCTTCTTCTTATCATCATCGTCCTTCTTCATGATGTTATCATCATCATTGTAATTATATTGATCCATGGTCATGATATCTCCAAGTATCTCAATTGGAGATACATTCTTCAATCCACCTCTAAAGATGATTGTCCTCAGTGTCTTGAACCTCTTGGGCAAGCACATCAAGAACTTGTGAATGAATTCCTCATCCTTCACTTTCTCACCAAGGCCCTTGAGATCATTGATGATGACTTGGAGCCTATAGAACATCTCCGGTATGGACTCATCATTGTTCATCTTGAATTAGGATAACTTGTCCTTTAGCATGTATAACTTGGCACTTTTTACTATTGTAGTGCCCTCATATGTCTCTTCTAGCCTTGTCCACACTTCACTTGCCTTCTCAAGATCTTTGACTTGTTCAAACACCTTTGAATCAATGCCATTGTAGATTATGTTAAGAACCATAGTATTGCATTGTTTGTTGGCTCTCTCATTGTCGGTGGGGTTGCGGGATTAAGGATAACAAAGTCACTTTCCATCATTTCCCACACTCTATCATTGATTAATCCAAGTTACATTTTCATTTTTCTCTTCCAATAGTCAAAAGAACTTGTGCCATCAAAGAATGGTGATTTGCTCCCAACATGGTTGAACACTATTTGAGCCATACTTTGAGCACCGAGGTTGTTAAGCCTTCAGAAAATGGTGACCATGGCTCTGATACCACTTGAAAGGTCCTAATAGGGCCAGAGGAGGGGTGAATAGCCTATTTGAAAATTCTACAAACTCACTAGAGCAAGAGGTTAGTAAATAACAAAGTGAAGCTTTTTGCTCCAGCTCTAATGGGGTATTTGCAAGCCACCTATCCAACAATTCTAATTGATATGATCATTAGGCACACAAGAACTATGTCTCTACTTACATTAGAGAGCTAACTAAAGTTTTTATACAAGTAAGTGAGCTATCCTAATTTGTAGGAATGTAAGAGAGACGGATTGATCTTTATACCACTACGTAGAGGGGATGAACCAATCACAATAACATTAGGTCCAATGATCAGGATAAATCCAATAAACAATCACAATGGAGACACACAATTTTCTCCCGAGGTTCACGTGCTTGCCGGCACGCTACGTCCTCATTGTGTCGACCAACACTTGGTGGTTTGGTAGCTAAGAGGTGTAGCATGAACCTCGTCCTCATTAGGACACTGCAAGAACCGACCCACAAGTGAGGTAGCTCAATGACACGCGCAATCCACTAAAGTTGCCTTTGGCTCTCCATATCGGGGTAGACATAAAACCCCTCACAATCACCGAGAGATGGCCACGAACAGTCACCAACTCGTGCCAATCCTCCTTCGCTGCTCCAAGCCATCTAGGTGGTGGCAACCATCAAGAGTAAAAAACACATAGCCAAATCAATCCCCAAGTACCACTAGATGCAATCACTCAAGCAAATGCATTTAGAATCACTCCCAATCTCACAAAGATTGTTAATCTATGAAGGAGATGAGTGCGAGGTATTGTCTTAGGCTCACAAGGATGTCAAGTATGCTAGAATTCCAAGAGGGTGAGCCCCGAGCCAGCTAACAACTATTTATAAGCCCCTCAAACAAATAGAGCCATTGGCTCTTCTACTAGACAGAAAATAGGGTAATTGGATGCACAACAAGTGACCACTGGATACTCGACCCCTACGTCTGGTGCTTATAACACAACCACATGTCCACTATTAGAATCACGCGCATCGATCTCTGACGGTCCAATCCAAACCATCAGACAAAGTTAATTGAGCACCAAACACGTTCGGTACTCACCGGACCCATACACAGAGAGGTTGTCAAACGCGCAGGGTCACCGGACTCACACCACCAGATGCTCCTTGAGCATCCAGTGCTCGCACTCGCATTCTCACTGCTGATGTCATGCATCACTGGACGCGCCAACAGTGCCTGGCCATCATCCGATGTTGATTGCTCGGTGCTACCTACACCTCTTGCTAGAAACGAGCAACGTCCAGTGCCTCCGAGGCCAGTGTCCAGTGAGTGTTCCCATGACTTCTCCAAACTTTCCATCGGCGCAATAGAAAATATGCATTTCATTTTTTCAAAAGCATCGAATATGCAAACACCTCTCTACCCTTCAAACTCCACCTCCTTCTTAAAGTGTGCTAACACCACCATGTGTGTACTAACATGTGCAGGTGTGTTAGCATTTTCACAACCATTTTTTTTGAAGGAGTTAACTTAGCTCATAAGGTTCTAAATGCATGCACATGAACAATGACACCCAGTGGCACTCGATAACCGCTTAGCCAAAGAATTCCCATCTTTATAGTATGGCCATCTATCCTAAATATGATCACACCCTCTATGGTGTCTTGATCACCAAAACTGAAATCCTAAGCAATACCTTTGCCATGATCTCCATAGGGTTTTGTTTTTCTCTTTCCCCTTTTCCATGCTGAGCACTTGATCATCTTGTGGTCATCACCATCATCACCATGATCATCACTTGCTCTATCACTTGGCATGTACCAACCTCATTAAGTCTACACACACTTATTATACAGGTTAGTACTAGGATTTCATAAATTATCCAAAACCAAACTAGGGCTTTCAACCCGCTTGTCATCCAAAAGAGTAGAGAAAGGGGCGCGTTCCCTCCAGGCTGGGCCTTGGTTCTAGATGGGCTGGGCGCGTGGAGTGGAGAGGGGAGCTGGGCCACTCAGGCCTAAAGGGAAGAAGAAAAGGATTTTCTCTTTGTGTTTTTTAATCTCCAAAGCTCCTTTTGCAAATTCTTTTTAAAAATCGATTTAAAAATATTTTGAGATTTAATCAAAACCACTCATTGCAATATAATGAATTCTCAAGCGTGAATGCAGAAACAAGTTGCTAAGTTCCTTAGGTAAATTTTAATTTAATAAAAAATAATATTTCTCTATGTTTTATGAGCACAAAAAAATAACAAATTAAATTATTTTTCACCTATTTCTAATAGAGAAAATTTTAGGGTGTTACACCTAGAGCCTGGAGTGGAGGAACCAGCACCTCAACTGTCACCACCAAATTCAAGTTCCACGATACCCCCTCTTGAAGTTTTTGTCAATCCTGCCATGCCTTCAAGTCTTGGCTAACTATAATCGGACACAAACCCCATGAGCCACGTGTCCAAAATACATAGGATCCATCTAAAGACAGAACGGGCCATTCAGATAAGAGATTCCAGGCACAACCAGAGTATGCAGTATCTCATAGTGACGTTGGGTTCTCCTAGCGTTTAGCATTGAACATTTAGTATAAGTTTTTTTCTCTACAAAATGTTTTGTAGTGAGGAATGGTGGTAGTTTTCTTATTACTATTTAGTGCACTAGGAGAACTGCACTTTGGTAGTCATGAGTTGATGCCTAGTGACTCCAGAGTATACGTAGGTATGGAAGTCATTGACTATGGATGAGGATGCCATTGCGATGAGTGGATGCATATATTGTCAACCAAGATCAAACCACTCAAGATGAGCAGTGAGACAACTGACTGCATCTTGAACCTTAACTCCGGCGGTTGCATGTTTGGAGTAGATTAAATGCCTCTACATCAGCTCTCGAGGATGGGATAATGCTAATTTTTTTAAAGTTCAAAGAACTTGAAATGTTACAGTAAAACTTTGACATTCTTTTCTCTTAGATCACAGCTTTAAGGTGAAGCAACAACCCAACTTTAAAGTATTGATTAAGATTTGATTTTTTGTGATGTTTCCTAAATTATCTGTGTTTTTTTCTCTTTGGTGTTATCTTTAAAATAGTTTTATCCGAGGATCTGTCTTATGTGTCTGTCTTAATCTACCTTGCAGAATGAAAATGGTGGATTTGCCACATTTGAACTCACAAGGTCATATGCTTGGTTGGAGGTAAGTTAATTAATTCTATTCTAGATCATCCTGGTCTGCTTATGACGTGCCAACACTCTGTTGCCCAGCAGCAACCACCCTAATTGAGTGGACACTAGCTAAATTTCAAATCCCGATGACAAAGAAGAAAGGGAGAAAGATCCACTCACTAGCAATCTGAAAATAGTGGCAAGGGATAATTGTTTAGTGACCCCTAGCCGAGAAACAGTAGGTCATGGTCAGCTGTTGGGCAACCCTATGTGATGAAGCTGGGGATTATCTAAACCAGTACTCAATGCTTCTTCTTAATCACAATGTCTCTAGGAGGCTGTTTCCAAGCCTAATAGTACCATAGGTCAACTTTTTCTGTGCTTTCTTAGGTGTTCAAGATTGAGAGGGAGAGAGAGAGAGAGAGAGAGGTGCATGGTTGTAGTACATCACATCCATCTATGTGTATATATAGATAGAGAACAACACGTGAAATATAGAGATATTTATGTACAAACACATTTTTGACCTAGCTTTATGTAGAAACACAGTAAGTCAGCTAATCCATGAATCAAGTAGAGTGAGTCACGTTTATTTCTAGAATTTATTGGACTCACCACGGACTCATCCATAATACAAACATGGCATATGTCCGGTCAAACTTTCTGTCCCAACAAAATCTATGCATCCATCATATTTTTCGCGAACAAGCCCGTTTCCTGTATTTCATTGAAAGGATGGAGGATGTGTTACAGGGTTGTTAGCATGACACAAACCATAGACACCGATTGGTGATCCACACCTGTCAAATGCCAACGTCATCCAGCTAGTTCTGTAAAACAATTATATCACAAACAAATTTGCAACTAAAAGCACTCTGCGGTAATGCATCCATCATCTCTGATGACCGATATGGCAATTCCAATAGTTAATTTTCTTCCATTCTTTACTATGCTAGCTAGGTTGATACATTATTTTTTTTAATAAATATTCAGGGCATTACAATAACTAAGTTAAACTATGTAAAAATATACTAGCACATATCTGCTCCTGTCATCGATTATATGCATTGTTGAATAGCGCAGCAATATTTATCCTTGTGGGTTCTCAATTAAGTTCTATCTATACTGACATGTTTTATCTCAAATTCAGCATTTTAATCCTTCTGAGACCTTTGGGGGCATAATGATTGATTACCCGTAAGCTGCAATAACCCTTTGGTTTACTTTTTGTGCTTTGATAGAAATGAGTAAAATAAACACAAACAAAATGCACAACTGAGTTGACAGGTATGTTGAATGTACATCATCGTCAATTCAAGCTCTATCTTTGTTCAAGAAACTCTACCCAGAGCACCGCAGGAAAGAGGTGGACAATGCTATCAGCAAGGGTGCAAATTTCATTGAGAGTATGCAAAGAAACGATGGTTCATGGTCAGTATTTAATTTGGACACCATCAGATTACACCACTTCCTCAGGATACTTACAAATACGTATTTCCAACAGGTACGGCTCTTGGGGCATCTGTTTCACCAACGCCACATGGTTTGCTGTGTTTGGATTAGTTTGTGCTGGCCGAACGTTCAATAACAGTTCTGCAATAAGAAAGGCATGTGAGTTTCTATTATCAAAAGAGCTTCCTTCTGGTGGCTGGGGAGAGAGCTATTTGTCATGTCAGGACAAGGTAACTTGGCTTGAATCGACCTGTTTGTTCATTTTAGATAACTTGGTTTCTCACTAGCAGTATATGCTAATACATGTGATTATGTTATTTGTTACAAAACACTTATCACTTGCAATTCCCCTCATTACCAAATGTTCCAATCTTGTTTGCATATTTAAAGAGTCATGGCAGTACTGAACTCAAGGTTATTTGAGATTACAGCAGCATTACAACTGCTATGTCTACCCTGTGATCCACTGACTTGGATTGAAACAGGTTTACACAAATCTTGAAGGCATGCGACCTCATGCAGTGAACACTGGTTGGGCCATGCTGGCCCTAATCTACACAGAACAGGTCTATTGTTTTCGTCTTTCAATGCGGGTCGTGGGTTTCATGGATACAAAGTGCACATTTGTAAAGGATGTCTTTTGCCTTATTGTTACAGGCTGAAAGAGATCCAGCGCCACTACATCGGGCAGCTAAGGTTTTGATCAACCTACAGTTAGAGGATGGAGAATTTCCACAGCAAGTAATAATACTCCTAACTGATGCAAGAGAAAAAAAACATTCATTTGTAATTTCTTCCATCTCACACATTCCTGTTTTAAACCCATGTGTCTTAAAAGCCAAAGGAGAATTTGGATTTCATTCTGCCCCTAAGGATTTTGTAGACTGAACAGTAATATAAAAGGTCCAGCATTAAGAGAGGTCTATATAGGTAGAACAACACATATGCTCAACAAACTCATTATTATTATTATTACTTAATATCTTCAAGATACTGGACACAGATTGTGAAAGCATCACTTATTAAACTAGGGCGATCTTGGTTGCACCTCAATTTTCATGAGTTTAGCCAAACTTTTAGAAGTTACTGTTGTTTGGATTTGGAAAGCATATATGAATCAAACAACTAGGATAAATAGTAGATATATGGTGCAAACTACAACATTAATTGATCTTTATTGATCTCTGTAGGTTTCTCTTTTCTTCCCCTTCCATTTAATTTTAGATGTAGACATTTTACCCAAATCATCATTTTTTATTCATGAAATTTTACTATTTATTGATTTGTTAATAATTTTGAAGTATGTACAACAGGAGATCATTGGAGTCTTCAATCAAAATTGCATGATCGGTTACTCCCAGTACAGGAACATCTTCCCAATATGGGCTCTAGGAGAGTATCGTACCAGGGTTCACGCACGGAAGAAATAGCCGATATGCTTACGATTCAACGTGGTCGCAAAAATGTCGTTAATTACTATTCATCCTTTTGCATAACCGTTTATCCATCCTTTTGCACTTTTCTAGAACAAACTCATTTGTCAGTTGAGAATAGTAGCATCGTGTACCGTCGATCCAACATACTTGAAGTTCCTTTTTCTCTACAAAAGTAAACACAGAAACTAGTACCCTGAACATGTTTTTGCAATAAGTGCAGATATTTTCAGATGTGCTATTTTTTATTGTTTATGCCTTGTGGACATAAGCCATGCTAGCTAAAACTCATTAACAAGCATTATGCATTGGGGTCACATTATTTCATGGATAGAATTTGGCCATGGTGTTTGTTATGCTTGCTGCGTTCAGTGTCAGACTAGTACTAGACTACGTCAGGACGCTAGTCCTGGATTTCTAAGAATTGGGATTGGGACTGGACTTTTTTTTTAATGGATTCACTGTTCTGCACTCTATATCCACAAAGGATATGCACAGCCAAACGGATACAATAAGCACTTAGACTCACACCTCAACAAAGAGGACAACACAACGAAAAGAGAAAAAAACTACAATCTTGGCACGTCCTTGCTTCCTAACATCCTCTCTTGAAATGACCAGATTTGGTGAGTAGAGGATGTTGAGTCACCTCCGCCCATACCATTGCTACGAACGTCACTGGTGCCATTTTCATCTGTTTCAAGTGAGGTTAATGCCAAGTGTTGCTAATTAGCACAGCTTCATCCGTCGTTGTCCAATTAGAAATAGCCAATCAACTAGGAGTTGATAGGATCCGCTTCACCTTTGTCGGATTCCAAGCTTGCACCGCTCATAGGACAGCCACCATCTTTGGGATCATTGTTGTCACCTCTGCCAGAGTCCTATGTCACTATCGCTAACAATATCTTCCTTCACCCAAACTCCTAGGCTGCACTACTGCTGCTGCCGTCAGGATCCGCCTCCTCCTTGTCGATATCTTCCTTCACCCAAACTCCTAGGCTGCACTCAGGCTGCCACTACCCCAAAGACGTGCCATTGCCAATGAATGGATTCCTATGCCAGTGCTGCCCCTAGGACATGGCTGTCACTCGATCTGCGTTCTCCTTGCTGACAGCTAGTTGTCGACCCTCAGGCTGCATCCGTCCTCTGTTTCTCAATGCAATCACCCAGTAAAGAGGTTTTAAATCCATTCCTAATGATGGTGCTAGAAACGCCTATTGGTAATCATTAGCACCATTACTAAGATTGAGTTAATCTTAGCAACACCACTAATGAACACCAACTATGATAGTTGTGAACAATCACAGAACGAGTCTGCAAGCGCATGGAGTTATTGTAATACCTGATTTTAAGAACAAAACCAGATATACACCATATCTGAGTCTTAAAGGCCAAATGTAAGGATTAATGAAATAAATAGACTGTTATCTTACTACTACCTTCTCGGAGTATCCTGTCTTTATCAGTTTATACCTCTATTATGGGATGACCTAAAATCATGAGAGTAGACTTCGAGATCTTTATCTGACCTCAAGAATCCCCCCATAGCTATTTTGGTATTGGAGTTCTCAAAATCACAAAATGATACAGTTGTGCTGTAAAGATCCTGGACCAGTTTCGGTTGCTTACTGCTTTAGACCAATGTAACTATAGAATCTGAAAAGTGTTCTATAGCAAAGTTGTAGAAAAATTGCTAATATTTTCAATGGTATAAGCTGGAACTTATTCAGACAAGTAGAACCTGAGATATCACATTTCGAATTGGATGTTTCTGAATCTGTTTCAAAGTTTCGACAGTTTTGTTATTTCCTATATTTAGTCAAATTAACGTCAGAAGCTGGGAAAACGATGTATACAAAAGTTGTAGAGGATTTCATAATGTTTTCAACAATGTAAGGCTCATCATCATATGATTTAAGTAGCTCGAGGTATGACTTCTGCAAGTTACTGCATCCGTGCTGAAACATTGTCGAGATAGATGTTATGTTTGGCTGTTTTACTTAACCTTAAAGACACAAGCTAAGGAAGTCTTCTATATGAAAGTTGTAGGGAATTTCATAATTTTTCTAATAGTCTAAGCTCACTACTACAAAACAAGGATATTGTATCACTTTCTTGTAACACATTCATCAATGTGTTCCAAAAAAACATAGTAACACAAAACAATGTGTTACAAATTGGCTTGTAACACAATACTCATTTTTTAGAAAAATGTGTTACTGACCATAATTATAGTAACATAAAAGTTAATGTTACAAGCCAAATGTTACGAAGTGGTACTATATTGTAACATAAAAATGGAACACATAAAATGTGTGACAACTATATTCTGTATAGTAACAAAAAATGATGTTACAACCAAAATGTTGCAGAGAAACATGTAAATGTGGACCTTCCAATTTATGGTTGGCAAATGACGTTGCATGGGTGATGTTTTGGCTGATAGCAATTGTGCAAAGTCCTCACATGACACCCAACGTTAAGTAGATAATTGAAGAGGATTCTGAAGCTATGAGGCCAAGATGAAGATGGTGCAGGGAGTGAAATCATGAGAGAAAAATGTAGATCGAGGAATAAAATCTAAGAAAAAAGTATATACAATTAAATGGAGCCATAGTACATATGTTTTTTATGATGTTGTGCAATCATTCCACTTAATCCTACAATTGAACTAATACAACCCACACCCTTAGAAGGTCTAACACCATTTATTTTCTTGTATGTTGTATTGACTAAACCCTGTGGGCGGTGCCTGGGAGAGGGTTTCTTACTTCCCTCCCTTTTGTATCTTTTTATTCTTCTTAATAAAAATGACACATAGCTCTCCTCTACAGTTTTCAAGAAAAAAAAAGGATAATGCCAAGTACAACTAGATTGTGCTGATTCAACCTTTGATGGTGGCTTGCAAGATTTTCACTTCATGGTTAGGCCTAAAATCACCAATGTTAATAATGTTAAGCAAAGCTAAACAGGGATCATACATCATAGACCAAAATAGGAATTTTTCACTAGCAGACCAAAATGGAGATGCATGATATAGAAAAACATTGTAACACCCTGAAAATTTCATCTTTCCAAATAGGGTAAAATGATTTAATAAATTGTTTGTGAGCACAAAAGTGTAGTAAGAAACGAATGTTTATTAAATTAGAAGTCACTATAAGGTTTAGAGACATGTTTGAGCATCCATGCTGCTGCATATGTTTTACTGAGTGGTGTTTTTTTAGAATTCAAAATGATTTTCAAATCCTTTTAATTGGTTTGGGCAAAAAGTGTGAAAACAAAAAAGAAAAGGAATTAGTCTCTCCCTCACTCACTCTCGAGCTTGGCCCAGTCTTCCCCCCCCCCCCCCCCCGCGGGCTGTTTTCCACCCTTCCTTTCTTTCTCCCACCCGGCCCAAGATGCTTCCCCGGGCCACCGCTGAATAACCCAGCAGCCGCGCGCCCTCCTCTCCGCTGGAGCCACTGACATAACCGGGCCACATTCCGTTTCACTGCCAGGGGGGGCCCACCTGTCGGAACCCTCTTCCACCTCGTAAACGAACCGGAATCGGTGGAAATTTCACACTGGTCACGCGTGATACCCGTGGCTGGCTTGCCTCGCACGCCGAGGAGGCTTTAAATAGCGGCCTCCGCTCTGCCGCAACCCCCTACCCAACCTTAGAGCTAGTAGCCGCTTTCGCCTCGCCAAAATGTGCCACCGAGATCCAAGCCGAAAGCAACTCGCCGCTACGACGCGTCTTAGCCTCCGTGAGCGACTTGCCGAGCTTCGTTTCTGTCTTACAAAGTCACCGAGACATTTTGTTCATGTTCTCTTGCTTTCTGTGCTTGCCTAACCTCCGCCGAACTCTTTGCAGGGCTGCCGTCCGCCTCTCGCCGTCGGGAGCCCTAGCCGGCTTCTCTTCGTCCCGATTCTTACCTTAGGTGAGTTCACACCGAGCTCCTGAGCGTCCCTCTGCTTTTGGTTCGCACTCTACTGCTCTGTGTCACCAGATTGGGCAACTCCGGCCATCACGGCCATGGCGCCGCCGCGGCCTTCCCCAGCTCCGGCCGGCCGGCTTCTTCCCCCTCCCCACGATTTAATCTCGGCCATCCATCCGCGATCCAACGGCCCCAGATGAAGGGTACCCATTCGGCCGTGCATTTTGCAAAATAGCCCCCTGCATTTTAAAGATCAAACCCGCTGTCCTTTGCGGATTTCCCAAATGCGTTTTTGAATACCGAATGCGTATTCTCGCTTACTCAGTTCAAAATACGCTTTCTCAAAATTATAGATTTGCCATTGATCTTATTTAACTCATAAAAACTCCATTTTAACTCCGTTTTGATACGTTCAAGTCACATTAGATTCGTTTTTGCATAATCTATAGATTAGTAGCACTGTTATACATGTTTTCAACTTTTTAAATCTGAGCTTAGATTTAATATAATATTTTATTAAAGGAAATCCTATTTAAATCACCACTTCTTCGTTTTAGATCCAATTTTTGTGAGCTTTACGTCTGTGTGATCGTAGTGCGATGTAGATTCGTTTTATAAACTTTTTATCTTTATTTATTACTGTTAGTGTATTGTTCTAATTATAGACTTGTTTGCCTTGTATGATTGGCTTTGGATGATTTCTGTTGATGTGATGATTGCGTATAGACGGTGAGCAATTCGTGGGTGACCAAGAGTACTTCTACGAGCAGGATCAGCAGGACCAGTTTGACCAAGGCAAGTATAGCATAGGATCATATTTGGTTCCTAACAACTTTAATCACACAATTCATATTGCATGTGTCCCTTGGTTAAGGACTAGTATTGATCTTATACCTTGTCACCTATGGTTTTGCATTGGGTAGCTTATGCTACTGCTCCACAAAACCATGATCTTGTAATTTGATTAATGGAATATGCAATAAACATTAAAAGATGACTTTTTGGCAACTTTGGTAAAGAGGGCTGGAGCATTGGGCTATCTTATGGTGCTCCCATTTCTCTCCATAAGGACTTATCTGTATATGACCATCCGGGACATACCGTACAACTATGGGGGCTACATGGCTCTAGCTTTAGCTCAGTATGAGGACCTTTTCTAGCTTGTTAGTGGTTACCCTTGCGGCGAAAATGGGGGATAGCAGACCGTGGATTCCTGCAGGTGGATCATATGGACTGACTAACGAAACCAAACGGCCCTAACTTGTTAGACGAACCTTTGAAAGGCTTCATAGTGAACCCTGTTGGTCTTCCTTGGGAGTGGACTAAGGGGCTGATTACCTCGGGCGAAAGGGTAAATCACGACTCACAGTGAAAGTGTACAACCTCTGCAGAGTGTACAACTGATATATCAGCCGTGGTCACGGTCACGAGCGGCCTTGGACCAATACAGAATAAATAATCACTAATGGCAAATTATTAAAGTTATTGTTGTTAATATGTTGTTTATGATATTCTTTATTCACTTTACTTGATCATGAGTTTATTTTGGGTCTTAACAACTTGATGCTACTCACATACTAAATTATGACAACTAAAAGCTACATGCAGTTAAATCCGTGTCTAGCCTTTGAGCCTCATGAACCCCATGTTACACTTGTTAAGTACGAGATGTACATACACTTGTTTATTTTCTTTATTTGGATAAAAATCCCGGATGGGTAACAGATGGCTTGGGTAATGACTACTACGAGTACTTCCCTAAGGATTTCTAGTCTTGTGGTCAACCAGTTGACGTGCCTATGTGTTGGAGTGTTGACAGTCCTTAATGCTCACATTTAACCGTCAACTAATCATGGAAAAGGATCTAAATTCAACCAACACCTAGACTTTGGGTTTTATCTGACAGAATTCCACGAGTTTTGGTGTTTGTCTATTTCTTCAGGGGGTTATTAGGAAATATGGAGGAAAGGCCCACATGTCAGGTTTACATAAAGATATTAACGTATGCGCCAATTTTCTATCATCTAGAAGACTCCAAAAGCCATGGGAACGAACGGGAGGCCGAGCGGGCCCGGGGAGCAGGGCGCCCGCCCTCCCCCCTTGGGCGCTCGCCCAGGTATCTCGGCCAATCAGTCTCCGTCTCGCGGATAATGCTCCACCGACCTAAAGGATTAAGGAATACCGTGCGATTAAGGTCGGTTTGATCCGACGTCCCACATTTATATGGAAGGGCTATGTAAGCAGGCCCCTTGGCCCCTGGAGGACATATCTCTTCTATATAATCAAAACTAGGGTTTCAATTATTCATCCAAGTAGAGAGGATCCCTCTAGTTAATCTAGTTCTAGTTCTAGTTCATCTAGTTCTAGTTCTAGTTAGTTCTATTTGTAATCTAGAAAATAGGGAGAGAGAAGAGGAGAGCGGTGGAGGAGCCGGATCTGTCGGATCTTCCTCAACATTGTACTTTTGCAGCAACTGGTTCGTTCTTCATCGTTCTCCAAGTTCTTCAATTCATAATTCCTGAGTTCTATAATTACTTTTATTTACATTCAAGTTATTTATTGGATTCCCGCTTGCATCAAGTGCTCTAGTATTTGCAACGCTAGAGTAGTAATTAATAGATTAGACGTGGTGTTTAGTCTTGCAATTACCTGGAATTGCACCCAATCCTGCGGATTGTTGTGGTAACCCTAGGGTAGTGACTCTTCCCACCAAAAATAATTATATAGTTATCCTTGGGCGATGTTGAATCTTAATTAGTACACTCACGTTCCCTGTGGAAAATCGATACTATGGAATACTCTCGGGTGAAAGATACATCGGTATCCGTGCGCTTGCGGTTTTTTCTGTTTGCGTTTAAAATACCCAACAAGCTTTCTGGCGCCGTTGCCGGGGAACGGTAGCTGTGCTAGTTTCGAACCAAGTCATCTGTGTATCCTTTTTCTTTTCCTTTTTTTACCACACTCACCTTACCATTTTCACCATACCACATGGATTTCACTCCTATCTATAAATTCTTTGCTCCAAAGGGCGAGTTATTAGAGCCACCACAATCATCACTTCCAATTCTTACAGACGGCTACGACCTCAGCCCTGATCTAATAGCCATGATTCAGGAGCAACCCTTCTCTAGGAAAGTAGATGAAGATCCATACACCCACCTTAGAGAATTCGAGCAGTTGTGCTCTTGCCGATCTATTTCCGGCATGACACAAGAAACCCTTAAATGGAAATTATTTCTGTTCTCCCTTTCGGGATGAGCAAAAAAGTGGTATGCTCATTCTGTAGGAGGCGTTAATGGAAATTGGGATCAACTTCGGGACAACTTTTGTCTCACTCTCTTCCCACTTTTTCGAATCGCTGACCTTAGAATTGAAATTCTGACATTCAAACAAAGAGAGAAGGAAACTTTAGGAGCAGCTTGGGCTAGGTTCACAAGCCTTACCAATTCCGGTCCAAACCTTTCCCTGCCTGACCATGTACTGTACTACCACTTTTATCGTGGTCTAAACAAGGAAGCTGCTCTTCACCTCGACATTGCTTCAGGAGGCTCATTCGCACACAAACTCATAGATGAGGGGAGAGCTATCCTAGAGAGAATCCTTGAAAATACCCCTTACACAGGCATTTATGATGAGTTTCCTAAAGAAGAAAAAGAAGTCAAGCCTGATCCTAAACTAAAAGATGAGGAACTTGCAACCGAGTCAGAAATTCCACCTGACCCATCTATTAATTTGGTTGTAGAGAAACCTCCTGATAAGGGAATCCAAAACCAACTAAGGGATGATGAACCACCACCATTAGAGCATCCCTTTGAATTCGAGGAAGATGTTTTTGAAGATTACGGAAACACCTCAAATTTTCGTATCCAAACACGACCTCTAATAGGGACCACTCAATCCGTTCTAAGAGTAGTATCTGTTGACATAGAACACATCAAAAGCCTTTTAGCTATTCTGAGTTATGAATGGCTAACAGAAGCAGAGCTGTCTCCTGAGGTAGCTCGGATCATCACTCCTTCAACAATTCTTCTACGCCAAATTAGAGGGTCCGCTAGGAAGGTCCACTACAATCCATATGTTGGGATAAATGTTATTTCCAAGGAGTTAGCTGACACTCTTTATCTCAACGAGTCCATAACCCCATCTCAAAACATTTCACAAAGTCCATCTGGATTAATTCTAGAAAGCCATGGGGTATTAAGGGCAGTTCCTGTTAGAATCAAGGACTCTGGAATATGTCTAGATTTTCACATTTTTGACATACCGGAGATTCCTCTTTTGATTGGCAGACCAATCATGAAACTTCTACAAGAACAACCACAACGAGGTCATTTAGACTTCAAAGTTGGGAATTCCACTATTGTTGTTCCTCTTGCTAGATCGATTAACACGATAGTGGAACACAAACTTGAACCAGATCCTATTGATGAGATCTTAATGCTGACTCAAGAGGAGATGGTTCAACCATTCTTTAATCATGAACACTTTGTTCAAGAAGAAGAAGAGTTGGTAGAACCCGTTGAGCTAGACAAAAATGAACAACCTTCACCTCCTTAGATAGAGTTAAAACCTCTTCCTTCTAGCCTTAGATATGTATTTTTGCACAACAACCCAAAAACTCCAGTAATTATCAGTGACAAGCTTTCCGATTATGAAACACAACAACTTGTCACTGTTCTTGAAAGGCATAGCTCAGCATTTGACTACTCTCTTGAACATCTCACGGGCATTAGTCCCATTCTATGCACTCATTGTATCCCTATTGATCCCAATTTTACACCTTCAAGGGAACCACAATGGAGACTTAACAATGCTATGCGAGAGGTTCTATCATGCAGGGATTATTTATCATGTGCCACATAGTGAGTCGGTTAGCCCTATCCAAGTAGTGCCAAAGAAAGGAGGAATGACGGTCGCTAGGAATGAGAAGAATGAACTCATCCCTCAACGAATTGTCACTGGGTGACGTATGTGTATTGACTATTGAAAACTCAACAAGGCTACAAAGAAAGATCACTTTCCGTTACCCTTCATTGATGAAATGTTGGAACGGCTGGCAAACCACTCTTTCTTCTGTTTCCTTGATGGTTATTCTGGATATCACCAAATCCCAATCCACCCAGATGACCAAGAAAAGACTACCTTTACATGCCCATATGGAACTTATGCATACCGACGAATGTTGTTCGGATTGTGCAATGCTCCAGCTTCTTTCCAACGGTGCATGATGTCTATTTTCTCGGACATGATTGAGAAGATCATAGAGGTTTTCATGGATGATTTTACCATCTATGAAAAAACCTTCGATCATTGTTTGGAGAATTTTGATAGAGTCTTGCAGCGATGTGAAGAAAAGCACTTAATGATTGAGGGTTCTATAGACGCTTTATCAACAACTTCTCTCAAATTGCTAGACCCCTAACTAGTCTCCTAGCTAAGGATGCACCTTTCCTCTTTAGTGATGAGTGTCATGAATCTTTTCAAACTCTTAAGAAACCACTCATCTCAGCTCCGATTATCCAACCACCTGATTGGAATCTTCCTTTTGAGATCATGTGTGATGCTAGCGATTTTGCGGTTGGTGCCGTTTTAGGACAAACCAAGGATAAAAAGCATTGTGCCATATCCTATGCTAGCAAAACCTTGTCTGGACCACAGCTCAATTACACTACAACTGAAAAAGAGCTTTTGGCTGTTGTCTTTGCTATAGACAAGTTTAGATCTTACTTAGTGGGGGCAAAGATAATCATCTATTCAGACCATGCTGCTCTCAAGTACCTCCTCACTAAGAAAGATGCTAAGCCTCGTCTAATTCGATGGTTTCTTCTACTCCAAGACTTTGACATAGAAATCCAAGATAGGAAAGGAATAGAGAATTCCTTAGCCGACCACTTGTCTAGGCTTCAATATAAGGAAACAGATGATGAGCTTCCCATGAATGACTACCTAAGGGATGACACCCTGCTTAAGATAACACATGTAGATCCATGGTACGGAAACATCGTAAACTTTATAGTAAAAGGCTATGTCCCACCTGGTACAAAAAAAAAGAAAGTTGCTTCACAATAATCGTTTCCACCTTTGGGATGAGCCATATCTTTTCCGAGTCTACACTGATGGACTCTTGAGAAGGTGTGTTCCTATGGCTGAGGCTACTCAAATTATGGAAAGATGCCATGCCTCGCCATATGGAGGACACTATGGAGCATTCCGGACACATGCTAAAATTTGGCAAAGTGGCTTTTTCTGGCCAACAATGTATGAAGATACAAAGGACTTTGTCAGGAGATGCCACCGATATCAAAAACATGGGAATATCAACTCACGAAATGAAATGCCTCTCACAAATAATCTTCAAGTCGAACTTTTCGATGTATGGGGCATTGATTTCATGGGGCCATTCCCTATGTCTGGGAATTGCGAGTATATCTTAGTAGCTATCGACTACGTGTCCAAATGGGTAGAAGCCCTACCTTGTCGATCAGCTGATTCAAAACATGCCAAGAGAATGTTCCATGAAGTAATCTTTCCTCGCTTTGGTATACCCCAGATAGTTATAAGCGATGGAGGTTCCCACTTCATCGACAAAATCTTCCGAAAGTACCTAGCCGATCATGGAGTTCGACACAACGTCGCAACACCATACCATCCTCAGACTAGCGGTCAAGCCGAAACATCTAACAAACAAATCAAAAATATTTTACAAAAGACCGTAGATGAGATGGGTAAGGGGTGGAAGGACAAACTTCCTGATGCACTTTGGGCATATAGAACTGCATTCAAAACACCCATAGGCATGTCATCTTATCAACTTGTATATGGAAAAACTTGTCATTTGCCTGTGGAAGTAGAGTTTAAGGCTCATTGGGCACTCAAAAAATAGAACATCGATCTCCACCTCGCTAGCGAGAATCGTCTGATGCAACTTTCTGAGCTAGAAGAATGGAGAGAGAAAGCCCACCACAATTCAAGGAACTATAAAGAGAGAACAAAACGATGGCATGATAAGAGAATCAAGCACAAGGAGTTTAAGCCTGGAGATAAGGTTCTACTATTCAATTCAAGAGTTAAGCTCTTTGGGCATGGTAAGCTACGAAGTAAGTGGGATGGACCATACAAGGTTATTGACACTTCAACTCATGGAGCCATTACCACCCAATACGACATAGGTAACACTTTTAAGGTAAATGGTCAACGCTTGAAAATCTATCTCGAGCCACAAAACAACCTGGTAGACGAACTTGATGTGATTGAGTTCATAGAATTCTCACATTAATCTCTCGTAAGCTCTAGACAATTACCTAACCCTTAACATGCTCCACGAGTTTTGTTTGGGTTGTGCAGGATTTTGAGGCTTAAGAAGAGTGAGACCGAACATGCAGGCCACAAGAGTGAACGACTTTGTCAACATCCAGCTTGGGGGAGGCACCCCCACGTGTATCTAGATAAGTATTACTTTTTTTCTTGATTTTATTTACTAGTATTCGGAAATAAATAAAAAAATGCATAACCATGAAACCAAACAAAGTTTTTCTTTTGAGTGATATACAATAGTTTTGTGTAATCCTAAGTTTGAAATAAAATAAAAAGAAAGTTTGATCCAAGTCTAGGTAATTCACAAACAAGATATGAGAAGGTCTGAGCTACTATTTAACTTGTTCCAAGTTTCGCTAGAGTTCTGAAGATTTTATCTTTTTGAAATCTAAAAATTCAAAAAAAAACGAGATCCTATTTGACATAATACCTAGAGTCTTTTAAGATATAAATATTAAAACTGTGGGCACTTGCTTTGTTCAAGCCATTGTTAATTCTTGTAGTTTTGGTTGAGAGAATTATCAAGCTCCAAAGATCAAGATCTTTTTGTTTTAAAAATATAAAATATTCACTCTTCCGAAGTATTATTGCGTTAGAGGCATGGGACTATGCAAAAATTTGATTCGAAAAAAAGAGTGAGACGAAAGGTAAAAATGGATAAGTGTCCGAAGTAGAATTAGGGGTACAAAGATACCCACCTGAGTGGAAAAAAATGGACACGTGTCTGATAGTAGAATTTGGGGTACTTGGTGCCCACTTGAAAAAGAGAGAGAGACTGAAAAAAAGAAGAAAGAAAAAAATGATAGCCCATGGTCCCTCTAATAAGCAATATGCGAGTAAGAGATGACACACTTTTCAAAAAGGTCAAAGGTCTTGATCTTGGAGTATGACATTCCTCTCCCTTGCTCCGAGCATTGACATAGCAAAATTGTAGCATCCGGTTTTAAGAACAAAACCAGATACACACCATATGTGAGCCCAGAAAGTCAAATCACACATATAGCCACAAATAGGGGTAATATCAATAGACACATATAGCACAAGCCTAAACTCTTTTCCAAGCTTGCAATCTGGTACCCATCCGGGATTTTTATCCAAATAAAATGTAAAGGCAAGCGTAAGTACATCTCGTACTCAGCAAGAATAACATAGGGTTCATGAGGCTCAAAGGCTAGACACTGGTTGAACTGCATGTAGCTTTTAGTTGTCACAATTTTAGCATATGAGTAGCATCAAGTTGTCAGCTCCCATAGTAAACTCATGATCAAGTAAATTGAATAAAGAATAACATAAACAACATATTAACAATAATAACTTTAATAATTTGCCATTAGTGATTATTTATTCTTTATTGGTCCAAGGCCGCTCGTGACCGTGAGCACCGCTGATATATTAGTTTTACACTCTGCAGAGGTTGTACACTTTCAATGTGAGTCATGATTTACCCTTTCACCCGAGGTAGCTAATCTCTTAACCCCCTTCCTAGGGAGGCCGACAGGGTTCACTATGAAGCCTTTCAAAGGTTCGTCTAACAAGTTAGGGCCGCTTGGTTTCATTAGTCAGTCCATGTGATTCACCCGCAGGAATCCACTGTCTGCTATTCCCCATTGTGCCACACGGGTAACCTCTAACAAGCTAGAAAATGTCCTCATACTGAGCTAAAGCCAGAGCCATGTAGCCCTCACAGTTGTACTACATGTCCCGGATGGTCATATACAGATAAGTCCTTACGGAGAGAAACTAGAGTACCATAAGATAGCCCAATGCTCCAGCCCTCTTTACCAAAGTTGCTAGAAATTCCTCTTTTAATGTTTATTGCATATTTCATTAATCAAATTACAAGATCATGGTTTAGTGGAGCACTAGCATAAGCTACCCAATGCAAAACTATAGGTGACAAGGTATAAGATCAATACTAGGAAATCCTAAGCAAAGAGACACATGCAATATGAATTGTGTGATTAAAGTTGTTAGGAAACAATGATGATCCCATGCTATACTTACCTTAAAACTCAGATCCTTCTTTTAGTTCCAAACCTTCCACAAATTGCTTCTTGATCACCACGTAAAAGCTCACCGTCTAAACTCAGTCATCACATCAACAACAATCATCTAGAGGCAATCATACAAAGCAAACAAACCTATAATTAGAACAATACAATAACAGTATAAAATAAAGATGAAAAGTTTATAAAATGAATCTACGTTGCACTACGATCACACAGACATAAAGTTCACAAAAATCGGAGATATAACGAAAAAGATATGAATTTTCTAAGATTTCCTTTAATAAAATAATTAATTAAATAGGATCACGAAAATAAAAAGTTGTAAACATGTAAAACAGTGATACTAACATGTAGATCTTGTGATTACGAATCTAACGCAATTTGAATGGATCAAATCGGAGTTAAAATAAATATTTTATGAGCTAAACAAATCTGGCGGCAATTTTGTAATTACTGAAAACATATTTTGATTTAGAAACTAAGGTAAACTAATTGGAGCAGAGCACACGCCTGGCGGCCAGCCATTGGCAGCAGTGAGCTCCTAGTCGGCGAGCATGAAACTTAAGCCTACGGCCATGATTTGATGCGTGGAAAACAAACTTACCAATAGAGATTCCGCAGATAGGTACGAAGCGGAGATGGAAAGCAGGGCGACGGGCGGATTGACAACAGACTGATGGCGATCACGTAGCAGAGAAGAAAATAAAATTTTATTTTACTACCTTAGGAATTCTCAAATTAGAGGCTTCCCATATGGTAGTCTTTGGTGTGCTTTGCCTAAGGGGTTGGTACATATATATAGAGGAAGAAAAACTCCCCACCTCCACGCCAAGTAGCGATATGGTACTAATTGATTTGCACCCTTTATCTTTACTAATAGGCCTAATTAATTATTAAAGCCCATTTATAAATAAAGACATGGGCCTTGAGCGTTGAGAAAAATGAGATTTATTATTTTCGCAATTAATTAATTTCATGGATAAAATAATTCTAGAAAAATCCAGAATTATTATTTAATCCACGAAAAATACTCCGAAAGCTCCAAAATTTCGAGGAAAATTCTCAGAGACATTATGGAATATGAGGAACTCAAATAAAGTATTTGAAGCTCATGATAAGATAATATGGAGTATCTAAAAATTAGATCATACTCACAGATGAGTGAGAACAAAAGCTGGAAAAATTTTCGAAAAGTTTGTAGAGATTGCTTGATGGACGAGGAACTAAAAGAAGTGCTTTGAGTGATAAAGAAAGGATTTTAGGAAGCTCCTAATAAAACTTGAGCTAAGAAATAAGGAATTTGGTTGTAGATAAAGATAAAGACGTACCGATCAAGGAAGATTGATCTACTAAACGCATTTCAAAAACTTTGCTCACTCTCAACATACAAAGGAGTAACATGCAAACATTACATCAAATCTTATGCACCAGCATGTATGCACAACAATGTTGCTAAGCCTTACGATAAATTTAATTTAATGAAAAATATTATTTTTCCTATATTTTCATGGGCACAAAAATATATAATCAAATTGTTTTAACACTATTTCGAAAGGAGTAAATTTTAGGGTGTTACAATTCTACCCCCCTTAAGATGAATCTCGTCCTCGAGATTCAGAAGATGGTTACCAAAAAGATGTGGATACTCTTAACATTGAATATTCTTCTCTTTTCCAAATAGTCTCCTCTACGGTGTACTGGTTCCACTGAACTTTGCACATCATGATAATGCAACTCCTAGTAACCCTTTCTATTGTTTCCAAAATTCTTACTAGGTACACTTTGTATGTGGGATCCTCTTTAAGAGCCAATTCCTCCAATGGGTTCTGCTCCAATGGCACACGCAAACACTTCTTGAGTTAAGACACATGGAAAACATCCTGCATTCCTCCCAATCTTTCAGACGCTCTAATTAGTATTCCACTTCACCCCATCTTTCTAACACTTTGAAAGGCCCGATATACCTTGGTGCTAACCATTCCTTCATATTAAATCTTATCACACTTCTCATAGGTGTCACCTTCAAATACATATAGCCTTCTACTTCAAAAGCTTATTCTTTTCTCTGGTCATCAGCATATCTCTTTTGTTGAGACTATGCCACCATTAAGATATCCCTGAACACTCTCACTTGTTGTTCTGCATCTCTTAGACATCTGGCCCAAACACTTGTGTTTTACATATTTGATTTCAAAACAATGAGGTTCTACACTTCCGTCCATACAAACCTTAAAGACAAACCATCTGAAGGCTCCTATAATAATAATCTATTGTCCTAAGAAAACTCCGCATTCGATAAACTCTTATCCCAACTTGTACCATTCTATAATGCACAAGCTCACAACATATCTTCTAAGTAATCTTTTCAGTTCCTATGGTTCCCAAATGAGTAATTAGTAGAGCTCCTTTGGTAGTACCAGTGACATCACCCAGTTGAACACTCAACCCTTCAAATTTCAGTGTCATTTGAACTCCTCTAGCACACTCTTTATGCTCTGAGCATTCGCAAAGGCTTTTTCTCCTTCAAGTGATAGCATTTTTTTCCAGCCATAACTCTTGATTCACTCAAATTCATCGACAATGTGACTAGCTCAAATCCAACTTCCTAAAGATGCCCTTTAGATTCTTACATTCTACACAGATATCACTCCTTAGACCGAAGAGGGCAGTATCTCCATGCTCCACTATGGATACCTCCACATCACACGGCAGTTAATTCAACCCACTTAGTTGACTTATGCACAAGCCACTATTTTTCTTGTATGGAGCACATCTAAGGTCTTGATGGAATAGAAGAACCCTATATGTTGATCTTTATAACACCTTTAGTGAACCACTGATAGAATCTTATCATTCCAAGTCAATCTCTTATTCACTCTTATGTCAAGATCACATTGGCCCCAGCAAACCTATGATATCCTCTTGCCATATCTATAAAACTCTAAGTCTCATTCACTTTCCTTTGGTGGTTTCCAACTCTTGCATCTTTAACTTTCTTAAGTCCATAATTAAAGATGACATCTCCTAGATGAGAACTTCCATCGACTAGAACATACTGGTCATGCTCCATTTAGTAATGGAGTCTTTTGAGTCTCCGTAGAATCAATAGTAGATGTAGCTTATCCACTTCCTAAGTTGTCAAGTGACCAATTTCACTAACTTGAGCCAGGATAGATGATTATAATCATGGGATATCTCCAGAGACACTTCTTACTTCATGGTGAATTGAAAGGGCATTAATCTATCATATCAAGGTACTACCCCCCTTAAGATGAGATAGGTCGGGGGACAGTTTGGACTAGCTCTCAGATTCTGTCTTAGATGCTACACATCATATAGTCTTTTAAATTCATTGTACCAAGTCTCATGATCCGGAGTGGGTTTCATCACTAAGTTCCAACAATTGGTACCTCTATCATAGTTGAATTGCTTTGCTCTCACATCCCATGTATAACTTCGTAGGCTTTGGTGTCATCTGATTCTCATAAGCACCACTTCCAAGCTATGAGTACTGGCAATGAACTATATCTCCATCCATATTAGCACACTTCAATGGAACTATTTCTTGCATCAAAAACCAAATTTACCAAACACTTGAGGTCCTTATCGATGATCCAACATTAACCAATTCTTCTCCTTGTAACTCCTTTGATAAGATTACCCCCCTTAGAAAAGGTAACTAGGGGTTTAAATGGGTAGTTTAGTACACCTCTCAAGTGTGTTTCTTATCATAAGATCATCTAATACCGAAGAGAAACTCATGTGCACTGATATGTACAAGAAATCTAAATTTCCTCACAACACGAGAAACACCAGCGCAGTAAAATAGACATAACTCTTTTTCTGTTAATCCAATAAGGTCTTAGCTTATACCGTTAGAAACCTTATCAAAATCCCTACAACTTTCATATAGAAGGCTTCCTTAGTTTCTGTCTTTAAACCTAGGTAAAACAGCCCAACATGATATCCATCCCGACAATGTCTCAGCATCGATACAACAATTAGCAGAAGTCATATCTCGAGCTACTTAGATCATATGGGGACGAGTCTTACATACATGACAATCTTATGAAGTCCTCCACAACTTCTGTGTATCCCACTTTTCCAGATTCTGATGCTAAGCTGGCTGAAAAGTAGGAATTAACTAGAACTGTCCAGATTTCGAAACTGTGCAGAACTTCAACTTGTAGATGTCATAACTCGAGTTCTATTAATTCGATAAAGTTGCAGCTTGCATCATTGGAAAGCTTATCAATGGATCTACAACTTTATTATAGAACCCTTTTCCAAATTCTATAGTTACATTTGTCCAAAACAGTAGGCAACTGAAACTGGTCCTGATTCCTGACAGCTCAACTGTACCATCTTCTGATTTTCATAATTCCCAAACCACAACAGATATGGGGGTGATTCTTGCGGTCAGAGAAGGATCTTGAAGTCTTCTATCACTCAGAATTTTCACATGATTTTATGGTCCCCCGAGAATAGGGATTTGAACTGAAGAAGATAAGTTGCTCCCAATAGACAGGACAGAGAAACAAGAGAAACTAAAACCTAACTATTTATTCACTAGTCCTTATATCTTAGACCTATAAACTAAATGAAATTGTGGAGAAACCCACAAGATCATTGCACTCATTACAAAAAAAATCCAGCTCAAACATAAGCACTAAGACAAACCAACCAAACATTAAAGATTCACAAAGCACACATATTGACTAGTCTCAACTTTTGCAACTAACGTTTATTACAAAGGGGGACTTCCTACTTCTTAAACATGGTGTGACTGCAGCGGCATCCAGGGTAGCATCTATTGCGTGGAGTTAAGCAAGGTATGTCCTCCACCTCATTGATCTTAGGTAATCTACCACGACTTCTCCACTTATCAATCTCAGCAAGGGCTTCCTCGTAGTGTTGCCTTACTTCTGCAAATTCCAGTTGACTATCTTCTAGCTTTTGATTCATGACTTGGATAGTCAAAGCCATCTCCTTTAGTTGTCCATTCTGCTCCAACTAGGGGTCAGCCATCACACATTGCAAAGTGCCTGGTGGACGACGAGGAAGATACTTTTGTTTGTCATTCTTCCTCTCTTCGTAGTGCTTTCCATGATATGCCAAAAGAGCTTGATGGGCAGCATCAGATATGCTAGCATGCTTACTGAAACGGTAACTGAGAGACGAATGAATGAATTCCACCACGCGTGAACCAGTAAACTCATTCCACTTTGTGATGTGTGCATCTGTGCTCCAGTGGCTCTCATACTTAGGATGAGTCCACTTAGTGCACTTATATTCCACCTTGGCTTGCTGTTCAGGATAGTGGTCTTGTAGTATACGCACAAGCCGAGGGCGAAAGAAATCTTCGCCACTAAAGGATGTGGTAAAGTACTCCTTCCGCCAACAAGTATGTCTTGATGGGACAGGGCGAGCTTCTTCATACTCTGGTTCCGTTAAGCCATAGATACCCCAAGTTAAGCATGGTCTCCCAGAGTTGCTGCGAGCAATCTTTTCGTTACAAACCATCTATGGAATTAGACCAAGAGGGAGTTAGAATAGAAGCAATACTTTTAGAATAGAATTAGATGATAGAAGCATAAGAATTTTAGCAAACAGCAAGGGTGAGAAAGTATGCATGAATGTAGTGAAGCAAAGATGACTAACATGACCATTACTATCTAGGCTTGCGTCCTATAGTCAGCATTGCTCTGATACCACTTTGTAGCACCCGGTTTTACGAACAAAACCAGATACACACCATATGTGAGCCCAGAAAGTCAAATCTCACATATAGCCACAAATAGGGGTAATATCAATAGACAATGCTTATATATATAATGAACTTAGTATAAAAGATATAACCTTAGATAGCAAACAGCGGAAAGATACTCCGTTCTTCAGGCGAAAGCTCCAAATCCACAGGGACAACTGACAGGTTGAGCACAAGCCTAAACTCTTTTTCCAAGCTTGCAATCTGGTACCCATCCTAGATTTTTATCCAAATGAAATGTAAAGGCAAGCGTAAGTACATCTCGTACTCAGCAAGAATAACATAGGGTTCATGAGGCTCAAAGGTTAGACACTGGTTGAACTGCATGTAGCTTTTAGTTCTCACAATTTTAGCATATGAGTAGCATCAAGTTGTCAAGTCCCATAGTAAACCCATGATCAAGTAAATTGAATAAAGAATAACATAAACAATATATTAACAATAATAACTTTAATAATTTGCCATTAGTGATTATTTATTCTATATTGGTCAAAGGCCGCTCGTGACCATGAGCACGGCTGATATATCAGTTTTACACTCTGCAGAGGTTGTACACTTTCACTGTGAGTCATGATTTACCCTTTCGCCTGAGGTAGCTAATCTCTTAGGCCACTTCTTAGGGAGGCCGGTAGGGTTCACTATGAAGCCTTTCAAAGGTTCGTCTAACAAGTTAGGGCCGCTTGGTTTTATTAGTCAGTCCATGTGATTCACCCGCAGGAATCCACGGTCTGCTATTCCCCATTTGCGCCACACGGGTAAGCTCTAACAAGCTAAAAAAGGTCCTCATACTGAGCTAAAGCCAGAGCCATGTAGCCCTCACAGTTGTACCGTATGTCCCGGATGGTCATATACAGATAAGTCCTTATTGAGAGAAACTAGAGCACCATAAGATAGCCCAATGCTCCAGCCCTCTTTACCAAAGTTGCTAAAAAGTCCTCTTTTAATGTTTATTGCATATTCCATTAATCAAATTACAAGATCATGGTTTAGTGGAGCACTAGCATAAGCTACCCAATGCAAAACCATAGGTGACAAGGTATAAGATCAATACTAGGAAATCCTTAGCAAAGAGACAGATGCAATATGAATTGTGTGATTAAAGTTGTTAGGAAACAAGGATGATCCCATGCTATACTTGCCTTAAAACTCAGATCCTTATTTTAGTTGCAAACCTTCCACAAACTGCTTCTTGATCACCACGTAAAAGCTCACCGTCTAAACTGAGTCATCACATCAACAACAATCATCTAGAGACAATCATACAAAGCAAACAAACCTATAATTAGAACAATACACCAATAGTAGAAAATAAAGATGAAATGTTTATAAAATGAATCTATGTTGCACTACGATCACACAAACGTAAAGTTCACAAAAATTGGAGATATAACGAAAAAGATATGAATTTTCTAATATTTCCTTTAATAAAATAATTAATTAAATAGGATCACGAAAATAAGAAGTTGTAAACTTGTAAAACAGTGAGACTAACATATAGATCTTGTGATTACGAATCTAATGCAATTTGAATGGATCAAATCGGAGTTAAAATGAAGATTTTATGAGCTAAACAAATCTGGTGGCAATTTTGTAATTACTGAAAACGTATTTTGATTTAGAAACCAATGTAAACTAATTGGAGCAGAGCACACACCTGGCGGCCAACCATTGGCATTAGCGAGCTCCTAGCCGGCGAGCATGAAACTTAAGCCTACGGTCACGATTTGATGCAGGGAAAACAAACTCACCAATAGAGATTTCGCAGATAGGTACGAAGTGGAGATGGAAAGCAGCGTGACGGGCGCATCGACACCAGACTGAGGGCGATCACATTGTAGAGAAGAAAATAAAATTTTATTTTACTACCTTAGGAATTCTCAAATTAGAGGCTTTGCCTAAGGGGTTGGTACATATATGTAGGAAAAAAAACTCACCACCTCCACGTCAACTAGCGATATGGTACTAATTGATTTGCAGCCTTTATCTTTACTAATAGGCCTAATTAATTATTAAAGCCCATTAATAAATAAAGACATGGGCCTTGAGCGTTGAGAAAAATGAGAGATTTATTATTTTCGGAATTAATTAATTTCATGGATAAAATAATTATAGAAAAATCCAGAATTATTATTTAATTCACGAAACATACTCCGAAAGCTCCAAAAATTCGAGAAAAATTCTCAGAGACATTATAGAATATTAGGAACCCAAATAAAGTATTTGGAGCTCATGATGAGATAATATGGAGTATCTAATAATTAGATCATGCTCACAGAAGAGTGAGAACAAAAGCTGGAAAAATTTTCGAAAAGTTTGTAGAGATTGTTTGATGGACGAGGAACTAAAAGAAGTGCTTTGAGTGATAAAGAAAAGATTTTAGGAAGCTCCTAATAAAACTTGAGCTAAGAAATAAGGAATTTGGTTGTAGATAAAGATAAAGACGTACCGATCAAGGAAGATTGATCTACTAAAAGCATTTCAAAAACTTTGCTCACTCTCAACATACAAAGGAGTTACAAGCAAACATTACATCAAATCTTATGCACCAGCATGTATGCACAACAATATTGCTAAGCCTTATGATAATTTTAATTTAATGAAAAATATTGTTTTTCCTATATTTTCATGGGCACAAAAATATATAATCAAATTGTTTTAACTCTATTTCGAAAGGAGTAAATTTTAGGGTGTTACAAAAATGCAAAGTAAGTATACTAAAACTTTTAAAGCTCTACTTATATACCTTTTGAGAAGAAGGCAAATGCCTCAGTTTTATTTTAGAAACTTACAAAAAACTCTAGAACAAAGGTAAGACAGAAGAACTTGAGACATAGTGCTTGACTTGATCGTTCTGTTTTTCAATCACTTAAGACCTTAGTGATAACTTAAAAACCCCTATAGTAAGAGGCATAAAAGTAACCCCTGTTTTCTTGCTGATTTTAGCTTTCCTCAGGGATGAGCAAAGGTTAAGCTTGGGGGAGCTTTTTGACGGTCCTCAATGCTCACATTTAACCGTCAACTAAACATGGAAAACGATCCAAATTCAACCAACACCCAGACTTAGGGTTTTATCTAACAGAATTCCATGAGTTTTGGTGTTTGTCTATTTCTGTAGGGGGTTATTAGGAAATATGGAGGAAAGACCCACACGTCAGGTTTACATAGAGATATTAACGTGTGCGCCAATTTTCTATCATCTAGAAGACTCCAAAAGCCACGGGAACGAACGGGAAGCCGAGCGGGCCCAGGGGCAGGGCGCCCGTCCTACCCCCTTGGGCGCCCGCCCAGGTATCTCGGCCAATCAGGCTCCGTATCGCGGATAATGCTCCACCGACCTAAAGGATTAAGGAAAATCATACGATTAAGGTCGGTTTGATCCGACGGCCCACATTCAGTTGGAGGGGCTATATAAGCAGACACCCTGGCCCCTGGAGGACATATCTCTTCTACAGAATCAAAGCTAGGGTTTCAATTATTCATCCAAGTAGAGAGGATCCCTCTTGTTCATCTAGTTCTAGTTCTAGTTAGTTCTAGTTGTAATCTAGAAAATAGGGAGAGAGAAGAGGAGAGCGGAGGCGGAGCTGGATCTGTCGGATCTTCCTCAACATTGAACTTTTGCAGCAACTGGTTCGTTCTTCGTCGTTCTCCAAGTTCTTCAATTCATAATTCCTGAGTTCTTTAATTACTTTTATTTACATTCAAGTTATTTATTGGATTCCCGCTTGCATCATGTGCTCTAGTCTTTGCAACGCTAGAGTAGTAATTAATAGATTAGACATGGTGTTTAGTCTTGCAATTACCTAGAATTGCACCCAATCCTGCGGATTGTTGTGGTAACCCTAGGGTAGTGACAGCCCTAACAGTCGACGTATTCCACCTCATTCGGATTAGTGTTTGTAGGACCATTGTCAGAGCTTCCTAGCCCCCTTCTCATCTCTTTCTGATGTCCAGAAATAAATAATCTTTGAAGTAATTTTTGATTCTTAATCAACTAGAGAACTCTCAGGAAACATCCTCTCTTCTCACCAAAAATAACTATATAGTTATCCTTGGGTGATCTTGAATCTTAATTAGTACACTCACGTTCCCTGTGGAAAATCGATACTCTGGAATACTCGCGGTTGAAAGCTAATCGGTATCCGTGCGCTTGCGGATTTCTCAGTTTGCTTTTAAAATACCCAACATGGAGCTTCCATGCAAGAGTTATCTCTTATTTCCACTTAATTTTTTGTAAAGACTCTGAGATATTATCGTTATGTAATAAACACTTGTGATGATACTCCCTATAATTTATCGGCTTATGTGTGATTGATCTCTAGGTACACATAAGGTTTTGCATTTAATTTCATCCTTAAAATTTGGTGTGACAAATTGGTATCAGAGCCGTGTTTACTGTAGGACGCAAGCCTAGATAGAAATGGTCGTTTTAGTTGTCTTTTCTTCTCTACTTTCATGTTTACCATCTTACTCTTGTTATTTGCTAAAATTTTTATGCTTCTACCATCTCACTCTATTATGAAATTATTGCTTCTAATCTAACTTCTCTCTGGTCTATTCTATAGATAGTTCGTGCCAACAAGACCGCTCGTATCTCAGCTGGAGGATACTACCCACCTTGTTACCAATACGAGCCTATGGAGCCACAAGTGGAGAGTTCACCGGAACATGAGGAGACTCCACCACCTCCAGAACAAGAATCTGAACTAGAGCTATCGCAGGTGGAGTCTGAACCGGAGGAGGATCCCTAGGAGGTCATACTAATTTCAGATGATGAAGAAGAAGATGCCCCCGGAGGAGGTCAAACCCAATCACCGCCACAAGGAGAACCTGCTGAGGATGATGAGCCCCCTCCCATGGGGTTGACTAGAAAGGTGTACCACAAGCCTTCGTGCAACGCTCCGTCGCATCACCGACTGGTGCGAATGTTGGAGGCTTACTTCTCTGACTGGGATGCAACCGTGCAGTATTCCTGCACTGAGTATACGCACCCCCCTGGAGAACACCTACTGGAAGTCCAAAGTGCTTATCTTTCCCAAGGATGTGGAGAAAGATGCATATCTGAAGGACAGGGGCTACCATCACGATGGACATAGAGCTACTATGGAAGAGAGCATGGTGGAAGCAGCTTTCACAGCATGTTTGTTCCTCCGTGAGCATCGTTTCGGTAACATGCGGTGGGATATACACCGTTATCTACCCCACCTAGACCCGGAACAAGGATGGGGAATGATGGAGCCAGCAGATTTAGACCCAGTCCCCCGAGTGATGGTGTACTTTGCTCATGAGATGGTGGAAAAGCATATTAAATTACAAGACATGGTGATAGCACAAGGAAAGGCTCTCAAGAGGTGCTACAAGATGATTGACGACCATCGCGAGAGGGAAAGACAGCCCAAGATCAATGAGAAGCTCGATTATGAACCACGCCCTTAGTGTTGGAAGTCCCTATTATGTAATAAGCCGCTAGAAGCGCTTGTGAGTCGAGTCAAGTTAGTGTGGTTTGCTTTTTGTTATGCTTAGTTGCTTTGTTATTATGTTTATGGGTGAATTGGATCTTTGTAATGAGTGCTGGGACTTTGTAGGCATGTCTACAAGTTCCATAGTTGAGGTTATTAAGGATTAAGGATTAATGAATAAATAGTTGGGTTGGTATAAGTGTCTTTCCTGTTTTGTTTCTTTAGACCAACCTGTCTTAATAATTTTACCCAGAAAAATCAGTTCGTTCAAAAATTATGAAAATTTTATGAGAATAACTAGACTTAAGCATCTTTCCTATGCCGCTGGAATCACTTTTTTCTGATCTGGGCCGAGAGATATGAATGTTGAAAACAGAGGTTCCTGTGCTGTCTGAGTTCTAGGACAGTTTTGATTGGAGACAGTTTATGTCTAATTTAACTACTGAGTCTGAATTTGTGCTCTAAATAAAAGTTGTAGTCAATTTCTTAAGCTATCCAACCATCAAAGTTTCGCCTCTGTTGGACTTCTATAACTCGAGTTATGATTGTTTTACCGAACTGCTGACACTGGAAATCACTTAGAAAACTTTCAGAATTACAAACCTATTCATGAATGTCCATAATTTGGGAGATTCTAAAGTTCTGCATGTTATGTTGGATAACAGATGCCGCCAAGGGGTAGAGGACGTGGAAGGGGTGCTCCACTCAACCCACCTACCACCATCGAATAGCTATTGGCAGTCCAGACGCAACTCATGGAAGCCATGGTGAACAACCAACAGAACCATCCAATTAGAGGGACACCACCGCGTGATAAGCGGGTGAATTCTTGAAAGGTCATCCCCCTGTGTTTACACATGCCGTTGACCCACTGGAGGCAGATGACTGGCTTCGTGCAGTGGAGAAGCAACTCAACATAGCACAGTGTGATGATGGGCAGAAGGTGTTGTTCGCATCTAGACAACTCCAGGGAGAAGCTCAGACATGGTGGGAGTCGTTTGAGTATGGACGACCTTCCAATGCACCTGCTATCACATGGCTAGAGTTCAAGGAGAACTTTAGGTCTTACCACATACCAGAAGGGCTAATAGAGCTGAAGGGAGAGGAGTTCCGCAGCTTGAAGCAGGGATCTATGACAGTTCCAGAGTACAGGGACTAGTTTGCTCAGCTGTGACGCTATGCTACCAATGAGGTGGCTAACGATGTTGATAAACAGCGCCTCTTTTTGAAGGGATTGTATGATGGTCTCCAACTCCAACTGATGTCCATTGAATACCCCAACTATCAGACGCTTGTGAACTGTGCTATCATAGTGGATAACAAGCGTAAGGAGATGGATGCTAAAAGGAAGCGAATGCAGGGACAGGCCCATGGAAGTAATATTCGTCCACGCACCAACCAGCGGCAGGGTTCTCAGCAAAGGTACCAAGGACCACCTTCACAGTAGAATCGTGGTCAGTACCCCCAGCGCAATCAGTTTCAGCAGCGCCTGGAGAACCAACAGAATCAGCAGCAGGGCAACCAGCAGATGTCACACTAGGGGACACCTAGCAACACTCCAATGAAGACCAGTACACCTAACACCCCCAACAAGTGTTTCCGTTGTGGTAAGGAGGGTCACCTGTCATATCACTGCCCTGAAAAGCAAAACCAACAAACCCCCCAGAAGCAGAATAACCACCAGAAGTCAGTTTCTAATACTGGAAGGGTGAAGCACATGACTTCTGAGACAACATAGTAGGAAACAGAGGTCATGCTCGGTACATTCGAAGTCAACTCTATCCCTGCATCTGTTCTTTTTGATTTTGGAGCTTCGCATACTTTTATATCACAAGCATTTGTTAGAATACATAGCTTACCCTTATGTGCCATGAAGAATCACATCCTAGTAAATTCACCAGGAGAAGTATGCAAGTTTCGTATCTCTACCTCCCACTTACTTTAACTCTAAGGGGGGTAGAGTTCAAGATATGCCCTATTGTGTTGAGAGCATCTGGTATAGATGTGATTTTGGGAATGGATTGGATGAAACAACAAGATGCTTCGATTCAGTGTAAAGGAAAGGCAGTTGCACTAACAACACCAAAAGGGGACAGAATCTGTGTGGAACTTGCAGTTCAGCCTCAGCCAACAGCTACAGTGAACCAGCTTGATAACAGTGTCAGTCAGGAGGACCCGGTTGTTGATGAGTTTCCAGACGTGTTCCCCGATGATATGCCAGGTATGCCACCTGACCGTGACATTGAGTTTATTATTGAATTATTACCTAGCACTGCACCTATAGCTAAATGTCCATATAGAATGGGGTTTAATGAATTAGAAGAACTTAAGAAACAAATAAAGGAGTTACAGGAGAAAGGTTTCATTCATCCTAGCTCTTCACCTTAGGGTGCACTAGTGATTTTTGTCGACAAGAAAGATGGTACACAAAGGATGTGTGTAGACTACCGGTCACTCAATGAGGTCACAAACAAGATAAATATCCATTGCCTAGAATCGATGATTTGTTTGATCAGTTGAGAGGTGCTTGTGTGTTTTCCTAGATTGATCTTCGTTCTGGGTACCATCAGCTGAAGATTCGTGCCACTGATATACCAAAGACAGCATTTACGACCCAATATGGCTTTTATGAGTACACAGTAATGTCTTTCGATTTGACTAATGCTCCTGCATACTTTATGTATCTGATGAATAAGGTGTTCATATAGTTTGAGGTGGTGTTCATTGATGACATATTGGTATTCTCCAAGACTGAACTAGAGCATGCTGAACATCTGAGGTTAGTCATGCAAAAGCTTCGGGAGCACAAGTTATATGCTAAGCAAAGTAAGTGCGAGTTTTGGTTGAAAGAAGTTTCCTTTCTAGACCATGTTGTATCTAATGGTAGAATAGTTGTGGATCCAAGCAAGGTGAAAGATGTGCTAGATTGGAAACCACCTACTGATGTGAGTGGAATACGTAGTTTCTTGGGATTGGCTAGTTACTACCGAAGATTTATTGAGGGATTTTCCAAGCTTGCCAAACCAATGACAGCTCTGCTTGAGAAAAACACCAAGTTTGTGTGGTCAGATAAGTGTCAAGAAAATTTTGAGGAAATGAAGAAGAGATGGACTACAGCTCCAGTGCTAGTATTGCCAGATCTAAGTAAGAATTTCTCCTTTTATTGTGATGCGTCCCGTCTAGGACTTGGGTGTGTTCTTATGCAAGAAGGAAGAGTAGTGGCTTATGCATCTCGACATTTGAGGAAGCATGAGTTGAATTATCCTACCCATGACTTGGAATTAGCTGCAGTGGTTCATGCCTTGAAGATCTGGAGGCATTATCTTATTGGTCATAAGAGTGACATATACACGGTCCATAAGAGTTTGAAGTATATATTCATGCAGTCAGATCTGAATTTGAGGCAACGATGGTGGTTAGAGTTGATCAAGGACTACGATTGGGAGGTACACTACCACCCTGGGAAAGCAAACGTGGTCACAGACGCCCTGAGCAGGAAGAGCTATGCCAATGATGTGCAAATAGCTTCTATGGCTGAAGAGTTATGTGCTGAAATTGCACATCTGAATCTAGGTTTTACTATTAATGCAGTTGAGTTAGTAATAGAACCCACTTTAGAGCAAGTAATACGAAAGGGCCAGTTACAGGATGAAAAGCTGAAAGAGATAGCTGAGAACATCATGATTGGAAAGGCACCAGGATTCCGAATGGATGATAATGGAACACTATGGTTTGGGAAAAAGTTATGTGTGCCTGAGGATCGATCTATTAGGGAGGCAATTCTACGAGAGGCACACGAATCCGCTTATTCTATACACCCTAGCAGCACTAAGATGTACCTAGACCTAAAAGAGAAGTATTGGTGGTATGACTTGAAGAGGGATGTTGCCGAGTATGTCGCTTTATGTGATACTTGCCAGAGTGTCAAGGCAGAACATCAGAGACCGGCAGGACTGTTGCAACTGATGAAAATCCCTGAGTGGAAGTGGGAGGTAGTTGGTATGGACTTCATAGTGGGATTACCCCGCACTCAGAAAGGTTATGACTCTATATGGGTAATAGTAGACCGGTTGACTAAGGTCGCTCATTTTATTCTGGTTAAGACCAAATACAGTGGACCAAAGTTGGCTGAACTATACATGAAAATAATAGTGTGCTGGCATGGGGTCCCTAAAAAGATAGTTTCTGATCGAGGTACCCAGTTTACGTCTCACTTTTGGCAGAAAGTGCATGAGTCCATGGGGACTAAGCTGAATTTTAGTACAGCGTACCATCCCTAGACCGATGGGCAGACTGAGAGGACTAATCAAATTTTGGAAGATATGTTGAGAGCATGTGCTATACAGTATGGTACGAGTTGGGATAAGAGTTTGCCATATGCAGAGTTTTCATACAACAATAGCTACTAGAAAAGTCTCTAGATGGCACCATTTGAAGCCTTGTATGGACGGAAGTGTAGAACCCCGTTGTTTTGGAATCAAGCGGGAGAAACACAAGTGTTTGGGCTAGATGTACTACGGGATGCAGAACAGCAAGTGAGAGTTATTAGGGAGTGTCACACCCATATTTTAAGAACAAAATAGGATGCATAAAAGACTCATATGTGCCCCAGAAACAGTCGCACACATAAGTAGACAAATCACAAATGTACCATTGCAGTGTTTATTACATAGCGGAATATAAAATATCACATAGTCTCATACAAAAATGATAGCATAAAGTAAACAACGCTGTCGACGGAAGCTCCACACAGGGACACTGTTGACTGGTTGACTCCAAACCTAGTACTCATAACGGTAATCCTCATTCCAATCATCTTCATTATCATATCCTGAGGTGTTGGGAAATTGCAAGAGTGAGCACATATCGTACTCAACAAGTATAACCAGGGGTTCATGAGACTCAAATATCTGACACTGGTTTGACTGCATTTAGCTTTTAATAGTGGATAGCATATTCATAATTAAATAGCAAATATCAAGGTAGCATAAATAATCCATTAATCCCATGATCAAGTGTAAGCATAATTAATTCTTAGCATAAACGATAATCAAATGAACATAACAACTTAATAAGCTCATCGTCGGCGCAGCAAGAACCCCCAAGGCCGCTCATAACCATGAGCACGGCTAGTATACCAGTTTTACACTCTGCAGAGGTTGTACATCTTTACCCATGAGTCATGATTTACCCTTTCGCCCGAGGTAGCTAATCTCTTAACCCCCTTCCTAGGGAGGTCGGCAGGGATCACTATGAAGCCTTTCAAAAGTTCATCTAACATGTTAGGGCCGCAAGGTTTCCTTTGCGCGCAGATATAGATACCCCCCTTCCGAATGGCACAATGACGCGCAGCCTATACACATAGAGACAGGGGCTCGCACTATACCCAAAACGGTTCAGCCCCTCCGCCCTTTCGGGTAACCTCTAACAAGCTAGAAAAGGTCTTCATACTGAGCTAAAGCCAGAGCCATTATAGCCCTCATGGTTGCACTGTTGTCCCGGTGATCACTTACAGACAAGATCTCATATAGTTATTTGTCATCTTTTAACGTTCATTGCAAAGCTATTAATCATCTTACAAGATCATAGATTATATCAAGCACTAGCACATCTACACCAAATGCATCTCAAGTAGGTAGCAAGGAATACAGGTAACAATCATCTATGATTTTGCTAAGGTCGACAAGGTGATAGCATGCATATGATATATATGTAGTTTTGGTGAATAGGTAACAAGGATGATCCCAAGTTATACTTGCCTTGATCAAAGCTCTCCTGAGCCTGCTGGTCTTCAAAAGCTTGATCTTGAGCACCAACGTACGACTCACCGTCTAATCTCAATCATCAATCAACAACACGCAATCCAATGTAGACAATCATACACGAAGCAAACAAGCTATTATTAGAACAATACACCAAACATTAGTAAAACAAATATAAAAGTTTAGGAAAATATTCTACGCAGCACTACAATCACCCAAACGCAAAGTTCACGAAAATTGGAATTAAAACGTGAAAGATATGAATTTTCTAAGATTTCATATAGAGAAATAATTAATTAAATGCTACTGCGAAGATAAAAAGTTTCAAAACAGTAAAATAATATTTCTAACATGTAGAGCATATAATTACGAACCTAACGCAATTTGAATGGACAAAAACGGAATTAAAATGAATATTTTATGGGCAAACTAAATCTAGTGGCAATTGTGTAATTTCTGGAAAACGTATTTTACTCAACCGGTTAGGAAATACGCTTTCGGAGTTGAGTAACGGAATCGTCTCAGGGCGCCAAGGACTGCGGGTCCTATTCTAAAGAAGTGTGAGGGCTCTTTAAGAAAAATCGCAGCCGAAAGGGTATCGGCCGCTGCCGACCGTCCGATTAGGCAAGGACGGCTTAGATCTGAGCTGGGGAACAGGGGTGGCCGGTGGCCGGCCAGGCGCAGGCGCCGGTGCGGTGGCGCCATGGCCACCGCCGCGAAACTCGCCGGCGTCGGTGGGTTTCTCAGTTCCGAGCACCGTTTCAAGAAAGAAGAACACCGGGAAGACGAGCAGCTCACCGCGAAGTCGACTAGGGGCGTCTTGGGGTCGAGGAACAACCAGAGCCTCCGCGCAGCTCGATTAGGCGGACGGGGTTCTCGGCCAGATCCAAATCTCGATCCTCGAGATGGCTAGGGCCTCTTTGCGTCACGTGAACGGAAAAACGGGGTGCGGGGCGAGCCTAGCAACCTTTATAGGGCTCGGAAAGGCAAGATATCCCGGGATTTTCGGGATTGAAACGGCCGGATCAGGAGAGTTCGTCTCAGTTACGATTATGAACCGAGGAAGAAGATGGAAAGGGGGATGGGACGCTGATGTGCGGGCCCGTGTTGTCGGTGAAAGAAAGCGGGTGGGGCCTGGCCGTCGGCGGCAGGAAAAAGGGTGAGGCGCGCGCCCGGGCCTGCTGCTGGGCCAAAACGAGTTGGGCCGGGGGAAAAGGAAGCAGGCCGGGGGAGCTGGGCTTCGGCTGGTCTTCCAGGGGGGTTTCCTCCTCTTTTTTTTATTCTTTTCTGTTTTCTTTTCTCAATGCCTTTTTCCAAAGAAGTTTTGAAGCAAAATAATCAAAATAAAAACAGAACATATGATACAAAATAATTATGCTCCAGCATGAATGCAAAATTCACGTTTCTAAACTTATGATAAATTTTAATTTGCACAAAATTATTTATTTTGCTAGATTCAATGCTCACAAAAATTCTTAAATAATCAAATTAATTCCTATTCATTGTAATTCAAATTTTGGGTGTTACAAACTCTACCCCCTTAAAAGAATCTCGTCCTCGAGATTGAGGAGGACATAAACAAACAACTATGGATATGACCCTCTCCAAACATCCTCTCTTTTTCAAGTTGCTTCTGCCTCTGAAAACCAATTCCATTGCACTACCAAATTCAATGTCTCTAATCAAGTAGCATACCTGGTAGCTTTTCTGAGAAATCACCTGAGAATTTATTCAATGCACGATCCGAAATATCATCATCCAGCTGATTCACTGTAGCTGTGGGTGGAGCCTGCACTGCTACATCCACACTGATTCTCTCTCCCGTGGGTGTTGTCACAACTACTACTTTCTCTTTGCACTTAATTTACGTAGTATATTTCTTCATCCAATCCAAACCCAATATCACATCTATGCCTGAGGTTCTCATAACCATGGGACTAACCGGGAAATCTACCCCTCTTAAAGAAAGACTTGCTGAGGGGCAACAATATGAAACTAGTATAGTCCCTCCCGGTGAGTTTACTAGCATATGGGTTTTCATGGCAACTAGTGGAATGCTATGAGCTCTAACAAATGCTTGTGATATGAAAGTATGCGACGCTCCAGAATCAAATAAAACTGTAGCAGGGATAGAGTTGATACTGAACGTACCCATCATAATTTCTGGTCCCTCTTGTACTATCTCTCCAGCCACATGGTTCACCTTTGCTCCATGAGAATTAGACTTCTGATTGATGTTCTTCTGGTTGAACCTCTCCGGACAATCATATGACATATGACCTTCTTTCCCACAACGAAACCACCTGGTAGGGGTATTGGGAGCACTTCTCTTCATAGCGGTGACATTGGAATTTCCTGAGCGGTGAATCTGCTGACCACTCTGCTGTTGATTAGGATTGCGCTGAGGTTGTTGGTTGCAATCCCATTGACCAACCGGTCCCTGGAACCTCTGTTGATCGCCCTGCGGAGAATTAAAACATTGGCGGTTGTTGCCTCCAGAACCTTGGGCTAGCATCCTTCTCTTCTTGTCCTGGCCTTTGCGCATGTTATCCAACACAATAGCACGGTTCACCAGAGCCTGGAAGGTAGGATATGTGTTTCCAGCTAGTTGCAACCTAAGTTCATAGTAGAGACCCTTCATGAAGAGACGTTGTTTGTCAGCATCTTCTCTAACTTCGTTTGGGGCATAACGAGCCAACTGCTCAAACATGTCATGATACTCAGCCACAGACATAGAACCCATCCTGAGAGATCTGAATTCTTCGTGCTTGAGCTCCATCATTCCTTCATTGATATGTCGTGCTCTAAAGTCTCTGCAAAACTCCAACCAAGTGACCGGAGGAGCATTGTTGGGACGAGCAGCTTGATATGTCTCCCACCATGTCTGAGCTGCCCCCTGAAGCTGTCCAGAAGCATACAACACCTTCTCCAAGTCATTGCACTGTGCTATGTTCAGTTGCCTCTGCACAGCACGTAACCAATCATCTGACTCCATGGGATCAGCTGAGTGTGTAAAGACTATGGGTCTTCCCTTCATAAACTCCCCACGCTTATCCCTCACATGAACAGGTGGTGGTGTTGGTGGAGGTTGCTGCTCTAAGTGCTGCATGAAGACGTGCATCATCTCATTTTGAGTTTGCATGAGTTCCTCCACAGTGATTGGGGCATTGCCACCATTGTCATTGCCACGGCCTCTGCGTCTGCCTCTTCCCCTTGCTGCCATCTGCATTCCAAGGTATATAAACACATCTTAGTAATGTCCAACATGACAATTAGCAGATCAGATTATCAGTCATATCTCGAGTTCTAGAATTCAAAAGGATGCATGCTGTACACCGTTGGAAAGATAAAGAAATTGTCAACAACTTTCATTTAGAACATATTACCAGATTCCAATGTGAGTTTAATCAAAAACTGGGTACAACCAAAACTGTTCCAGAATTCCAGACTGTGCAGAAACCTCAAATTTGAACCGTCATATCTCCCAGCTCATAACCGATAATATTGTCATTCTTGAGGCATTGGAAATATACGAGAGTCTACTTGTTCCCGGAAAAATTTGATGAACAATGCATGAACAGATTTTGAGATACACCAGAATTATTGCAGACTGCTCCAGAAAACAGCAAGGACAGAAACAGGATTTTAACCAACCCCAACTATTTAGTTCATTAATCCTTATGCCTTAAGCCTATAAACTAAATGAAATTGTAGAGGAAATCCACAAGATCATTACACTCATTACAAAGATCCAAATCAAGCATAAGCATAATAACAAACCAAACCAAGCATCAAAGTTGCACACTTCAAGCATTGACTCAACTTGCGGTACTAACGTTCTCTTCCTATTAAGGGCAAAGATCCTAAAACACCTATCTCAAAGACGCCAGAAGGTGGTAAGAAAAAGCTTCTAAAAGAATATCAAGCAAGGAGTGGGGATGAGAACAAGTCTTTAAAATCAGCAACAATGTGAAGATGAATAGGATATAGTGTAGAAGAAAATATCAATGTTTATAGAGCAAGGATTTCGTAGCAATTTCAAAACCTTAAGAGGACCAATTTCTAACTAGGATTGCGTCCGACAGTCAACAAAGCTTTGATACCAATTTGTCACACCCATATTTTAAGAACAAAATAGGATGCATAAAAGACTCATATGTGCCCCTGAAACAGTCGCACACATAAGTAGACAAATCACAAATATACCATTACAGTGTTTATTACATAGCGGAATATATAAAATATCACATAGTCTCATACAAAAATGATAGCATAAAGTAAACAACGCTCTCGACGGAAGCTCCACACAGGGACACTGTTGACTGGTTGACTCCAAACATAGTACTCATAACGGTAATCCTCATTCCAGTCATCTTCATTATCATATCCTGAGGTGTTGGGAAATTGCAAGAGTGAGCACATATCGTACTCAACAAGTATAACCAGGGGTTCATGAGGCTCAAATATCTGACACTGGTTTGACTGCATTTAGCTTTTAATAGTGGATAGCATATTCATAATTAAATAGCAAATATCAGGGTATCATATATAATCCATTAATCCCATGATCAAGTGTAAGCATAATTAATTCTTAGCATAAACGATAATCAAATGAACATAACAACTTAATAAGCTCATCGTCGGCGTAGCAAGAATCCCCAAGGCCGCTCATAACCATGAGCACGGCTAGTATACCAGTTTTACACTCTGCAGAGGTTGTACATCTTTACCCATGAGTCATGATTTACCCTTTCGCCCGAGGTAGCTAATCTCTTAACCAACTTCCTAGGGAGGTCGGCAGGGATCACTATGAAGCCTTTCAAATGTTCATCTAACATGTTAGGGCCGCAAGGTTTCCTTTGCGCGCAGATATAGATACCCCCCTTCCGAATGGCACAATGACGCGCAGCCTATACACATAGGGATAGGGGCTCGCACTATACCCAAAACGGTTCAGCCCCTCCGCCCTTTCGGGTAACCTCTAACAAGCTAAAAAAGGTCTTCATACTTAGCTAAAGCCAGAGCCATTATAGCCCTCATGGTTGCACTGTTGTCCCAGTGATCACTTACAGACAAGATCTCATATAGTTGCACTGTTGTCCGATTAAGCGTGGACGGCTTAGATCTGAGCTGGGGAACAGGGGTGGCCGGCGGCCGGCCAGGCGCAGGCACCGGTGCGGTGGCGCCATGGCCACCGCCGCGAAACTCGCCGGCGTCGGTGGGTTTCTCAGTTCCGAGCACCGTTTCAAGAAAGAAGAACACCGGGAAGACGAGCAGCTCACCGCGAAGTCGACTAGGGGCGTCTTGGGGTCGAGGAACAACTGGAGACTCCGCGTAGCTCGATTAGGCGGACGGGGTTCTCGGCAAGATCCAAATCTCGATGCTCGAGACGGCTAGGTCCTCTTTGCGTCACGTGAACGGAAAAACGGGGTGCGGGGCGAGCCTAGCAACCTTTATAGGGCTCGGAAAGGCAAGATATCCTGGGATTTTCGGGATTGAAATGGCCGGATCGGGAGAGTTCGTCTCAGTTACGATTATGAACCGAGGAAGAAGATGGAAAGGGGGATGGGACGCTGACGTGCGGGCCCGTGTTGTCGGTGAAAGAAAGCGGGTGGGGCCTGGCCGTCGGCGGCTGGAAAAAGGGTGAGGCGCGTGCGCGGGCCTGCTGCTGGGCCAAAACGAGTTGGGCCGGGGGAAAAGGAAGCAGGCCGGGGGAGCTGGGCTTCGGCTGGTCTTCCAGGGGGGTTTCCTCCTCTTTTTTTTTTATTCTTTTCTGTTTTCTTTTCTCAATGCCTTTTTCCAAAGAAGTTTGAAGCAAAATAATGAAAATAAAAACAGAACATACAATACAAAATAATTATGCTCCAGCATGAATACAAAATTCACGTTTCTAAACTTATGATAAATTTTAATTTGCATAAAATTATTTATTTTGCTAGATTCAATGCTCACAAAAAATTCTTAAATAATCAAATTAATTCCTATTAATTGTAATTCAAATTTTGGGTGTTACAGGGAGAACTTGAGAGCACCACAGTCCCGACAGAAGAGTTATGCTGACACACAGAGGAGAGAATTGGCCTTTGAGGTAGGAGACTATGTGTATTTGAAAGTGTCATCTATGAGAAATGTGAGAAGGTTTAACATGAAGGGAAAGTTTGCACCAAGGTACATTGGGCCTTTCAGAGTGTTGGAAAGACGTGGGGAATTAGCTTACCAATTGGAACTGCCCGAAAGTTAAGAAGGAGTGCATGACGTCTTTCATGTGTCACAACTTAAAAAGTGTTTGTGGGTGCCGGAAGAGCAGATACCGATAGAGGAATTGACAGTTAAAGGGGATCTTACTTATGAAGAATATCCAATACAAAATTTGAAAACAGCAGAAAGAGTTACTAGGAGTCGGCTTATCAAAATTAGCAGAGTACAGTGGAATAGATATACCGAAGAAGAGGCTACCTAGGAAAGGGAAGAAGATTTAAGAAAGTCATATCCTCAGTTGTTTGAGTAAGCACCAACCGAATCTCCAGGATGAGATTCATTTTAAGGGAGGTAGAATTGTAACACCCTAAAAATTTTATCTTTCCAAATAGGGTAAAATGATTTAATTAATTGTTTGTGAGCACTGAGGTGTAGTAAGAAATGAATTTTCATTAAATTAAAAGTCACTATAAGGTTTAGACACATGTTTGAGCATCTATGGTGCTGCATATGTTTTATTGAGTGGTGTTTTTTTTAAATTCAAAATGATTTTACAATCCTTTTAATTGGTTTGGGCAAAAAGTGTGAAAATAAAAAAGAAAAGGAATTAGTCTCTCCCTCACTCTCTCTCAGGCTCGGCCCAGTCTTCCCCCCCCCCCACCCCCCCGCGGCCTGTTTTCCCCCCTTCCTTTCTTTCTCCCGCGTGGCCCAGGATGCTTCCCCGGCCCACCTATCGGACCCATATTCCAGCTCATAATCGAGCTGGACTCGGTGGAGATTTCGCACCAGTCACGCACGATCCCCGCGGCTGGCTTGCCTTGCACGCCGAGGAGGCTTTATATAGCGGCCTCCGCTCTGCCGAAACCCCTACCCAACCCTAGAGCTAGTAGCCGGTTTCGCCTCGCCGAAAAGTGCCGCCGAGATCCAAGACGAAAGCAACTCGCCGCTACGACGTGTCTTAGCCTCTGTGAGCGACTTGGTGAGCTTCGGTTCTGTCTTACGAAGTCACCGAGATGTTTTGTTCGTGTTCTCTTGCTTCCTGTGCTTGCCTAACCTCCGCCGAACTCTTTGCAGGGCCGTCGTCCGCCTCTCGTCGTCGGGAGCCCTAGCCGGCATCTCTCCGTCCCGATTCTTACCTCAGGTGAGTTCGCACCGAGCTCATGAGCGTCCCTGTGCTTTTGGTTCGCGCTCTACTGCTCTGTGTCGCCGGATTGGGCAACTCCGACCATCACGGCCATGGCGCTGCCGTGGCCTTCCCCAGCTCCGGCCGGCCGGCTTCTTCCCCCTCCCCACGATTTAAATCTCGGCCATCCATCCGCGATCCAACGGCCCTAGATGAAGGGTACCCATTCGGCCGCGCGTTTTGCAAAATAGCCCCCTGCTTTTTAAAGATCAAACCCGCAGTCCTTTGTGGATTTCCCGAATGCGTTTTCGAATACCGAAAGCGTATTCTCGCTTACTCAGTTCAAAATACGCTTTCTCAAAATTATAGATTTGCCATGGATCTTATTTAACTCATAAAAACTCCGTGTTAACACTGTTTTGATCCGTTCAAGTCGCGTTAGATTTGTTTTTGCGTAATCTATAGATTACTAGCACTGTTATACATGTTTTCAACTTTTTAAATCTGAGCTTAGATTTAATCTATTATTTTATTAAAGGAAATCTTATTTAAATCATAACTTCTTAGTTTTAGATCCGATTTTTGTGAACTTTACGTCTATGTGATCGTAGTGCAACGTAGATTCGTTTTATAAACTTTTTATCTTTATTTATTATTGTTGGTATATTGTTCTAATTATAGTCTTGTTTGCCTTGTATGATTGTCTTTGGATGATTGTTGTTGATGTGATGATTGCGTATAGACGGTGAGCAGTTCGTGGGTGACCAAGAGTACTTCTACGAGCAGGATCAGCGGGACCAGTTTGACCAAGGCAAGTATAGCATAGGATCATCCTTGTTTCCTAACAACTTTAATCACACAATTCATATTGCATGTGTCCCTTGGTTAAGGATTTCCTAGTATTGATCTTATACCTTGTTACCTATGGTTTTGCATTGGGTAGCTTATGCTAGTGCTCCACTAAACCATGATCTTGTAATTTGATTAATGGAATATGCAATAAACATTAAAAGATGGCTTTTTAGCAACTTTGGTAAAGAGGGCTGGGGCATTGGGCTATCTTGTGGTGCTCCCGTTTCTCTCCATAAGGACTTATCTGTATATGACCATCCGGGACATACAGTACAACTGTGGTGCTACATGGCTCTGACTTTAGCTCAGTATGAGGACCTTTTCTAGCTTGTTAGTGGTTACCCTTGTGGCGCAAATGGGGGATAGCAGACTGGATTCATGCGGGTGGATCACACGGACTGACTATCGAAACCAAGCGGCCCTAACTTGTTAGACCAACCTTTAAAAGGCTTCATAGTGAACCCTGCCGGTCTTCCTTGGGAGTGGGCTAAGGGGCTGATCACCTCAGGCGAAAGGGTAAATCACGACTCACAGTGAAAGTGTACAACCTCTGCAGTGTGTAAAACTGATATATCAGCCATGTTCACGGTCACGAGCGGCCTTGGACCAATACACAATAAATAATCACAAATGGCAAATTATTAAAGTTATTGTTGTTAATATGTTGTTTATGCTATTCTTTATTCACTTTACTTGATCATGAGTTTATTTTTGGGTCTTGACAAATTGATGCTACTCATATGCTAAAATTGTGACAACTAAAAGCTACATGCAGTTAAATTCGTGTCTAGCCTTCGAGCCTCATGAACCCCATATTACACTTGTTAAGTACGAGATGTACTTACACTTGTTTATTTTCTTTATTTGGATAAAAATCCCGGATGGGTAACAGATGACATGGGTAATGACTACTACCAGTACTTCTCTGAGGATTTCTAGTGTTGTGGTCAGCCAGTTGACGTGCCTGTGTGTTGGTGCTTCCATGCAAAAGTTATCTTTTATTTCCGCTTAATTTTTGTAAGGACTCTGAGATATTATCGTTATGTAATAACACTTGTGATGATACTCCCTATAATTTATCGGCTTATGTGTGATTGATCTCTGGGCACACATAAGGTTTTGCATTCAATTTTATCCTTAGAATTGGGTGTGACAAACATGCAGCCATTTCACAACTCTTATCAAATCATGAAGCATCTAGAGTATGAGATATTGCAGGTTATCTGTCAGACCAATGTTACTCAGAATCTGATTGTGAGAGCTTCAAACCACAACTAAATTATATGCTACTGGTGAATGGTGTGACCTTTTCTATAAACTTATGTGTTTTCATCAACATAATTTCCTTGTGAGCATAAGCTCGCATCTGATCAGGGTATGGTCAAACACACAGAAAATGAGCTCTACGACATGTGACAGGTAATTAATAAGCTTGTATGTGATCACATCGTCACTCCATGACCAAAATCTATATGGACCTAGCTAGGTGTCATTTTCCTTACAGACACATTTCTCGCTGCGCTTCCATGCTCTCCTATTTAAGACTGTAGCGTCATGCTTGATACCCCACTTGGTTAATAAAACCCAAAAAATATGCCACCTTGGTTTCAACTTCTCTGTACAATGCTTAACACTATAAATTCAAAGCATAAGGCCATAAGAAATACTCTGTACAGAAACTAGCACTACAAGCATATGGTACAATGAAATTCTATAGGAACTTCTTCTATTGTTCAGTTACGGTTTTCAAATGATGTGTTAATTAAATGAGAACTGTAGCAGAGATTAATTTTTAGTTAAAATTTCAAGACAACTCTTTGTTTTTTCTTAAGAACATCGAATTAGAGTCATTCATTTTGCAAGCTATTGGTTCAGATCAGAATAAGAAGGGTATAGAGGGATAGTTGGCTGGGAAGCATTTGTTAGTTGTTCAACACTTTGAGAAGTCAAAAAATCAACTATCGTTTCCATTTTTTCTGTTGCATCTAAGATTTCCGTTGGCACCATCATTTGACCTGTAGCAATTAAATACATTATTAGTTTTGAAATTGCTTGGATCTTTATGAATGATGAAATAAAATACAATTCATATACCAGTCCCACATCCTTTTCTGGTGCAATTCATAATGAGAAATTGAGGCAATCTGTAACGTACATATTATTACACAACAGGTGTATGTGCAGTTCTGCATCTAAACCAGACAGAATGCATATCATTTTCTTTACAGCATTGATGAATTTGTCGATGCGTCCATACTGCCATGACTATCTGGTATGGGTATGGCACCCATACCCGTACAAGTTCCATACTGGGAAACAAATGATCTGTCTTCTGGTGATGCTGCAGCCCACCAACCTGCATAATACAAAAACAAAATGACTAATTCAACTGAAAGAAAAAAAAAACTAAACACAAAAGGAAAAGTAAACCACTATTTACAGGATCTCAGATTAGGCTCTATTAACCAAATCCAACCTCTCGTCACCTATTTTTGTCCCGATACAGAGCCCTCAAAAGGAAAGGAAAATAGAAGGCTTGATGTCGATCCAGAATTCCAGATAAAAACACAAACTGCATACTACAACTGCCATAACTTCGATTCCTAGCACAAACCCCATGTTACAACTTGCGACTTTGATTTTGGCGGCAACAAATCTCGCTGTGGACCTGTGCTGACCATATTCCGATTTGTTTCTCACCTAAGACCATTGAGATTAGCAGTTTTACCTGGAGGGGAGACCACGGATTCAACAGGAGGTGGGAAGGCAACTTGGGGCTTCATTGCAGCACCCCACCAAGGAGCACTAGCAGATGGAGATTGAGACGATGGATGAGCGATCTCCCTGCCCGCTTTGAATCGGTGGCTCATCACTTGTAAAGATTTGGGATGCGTTTCAGGGGGGAAGCTACTAGGTACAAAACTACACATGGATTTAGATTGCTTGGGTGCCGTAGGGAAAGAGGACGAGAGGGATTGGCGCCTGGGTGTCGCGGGAACCTTGGCGTGTGGGTGTCGTGGACTCGTGGGAAACTAGGGATGATTTGGCGCGCTGAAGACGCGGTTCGCGCGCGGAAGATGAATGGGGCGGGGGAAACTGAAGGAGCGCGCGAGGGAGCACTCGTGAAAACTCTTTGCGAAGCGGCAGTGCATTTACATGTATTCCAAAATTGTATTTGCCGAAATCATGAAAAATCCCCAGCAATTATATTAGCGCACAAGATTGTTGAAATAAGATTGTGTTATTTATATAATAAATATCTCACTATATATCTCGACATAGACCGAACTATTCATAACAAATATTAATTTATTATATTTTATTACTCCTAAAAAGTTCTATTTTGTTTAGCTCAACATTTTTTGTTTCAAAAATTTTTATTTTCAATTATGGTGCGTAGGGAGACAGATGAGTATTTTTTTCAAGGTTATGTGGAAATTGATATATTATTATTTGTCATACTCATGGTTTGATACCCAATTTCAAACAAGCTTAACGAGCCAATCCAAAATTAAATTTCAACTCAACTAATTTGGTACTTGAAAAGCAGGTGCAATCAGATGCAAACGCTCACAACACACACATTGGCACTCACCCTTGTAACATGACTCCCTTAGGTAGAATTCAAATTATATATGCATGAAATCGAATTACCACATTTTCACTTGAATTTCAAAATAAATATTATCATATATAAGAATGAATAGTTCAAATTTGTATTTGTATTTGGATGTCTACTTGATTTCGAAGATGACAAGTATTATCCTAGTCGTAACATAAAACAATTCCTAGAATCACCCTAAGTCAAACTCAATATTTGGTCGACTTTATAACTAGGAGGATTCCCGCACGTTGTCGTAGGTATGAAGGAGAAATCTATATATATGGTGTTGGTAATATAGAAACATGATATAATATAGATTTATTTGCATAATCGTGGAGATTGTATCTATAGTCGATGATGTGTCTCACTAACGTGGATATCATAACTTTTGTGCTAGTGAATTTTAATTGCAAATGATAGTGAACTGTTGAGGTGGATGAGAAATAGCTAGTAAGGTCTTGTTTTATAAGAGTTATAAATGTGAAAATATATTTCATGATGCATGTAGTGATATTAATTTCGTGTCATCATGGCTACTTACTCTAAGATGCAACTTTTAAAAGTTGAGTGCAAGTGTTAAAAAAATATATTATACATTACTAGTCAATGTGTATTGAAATTAATATAATATCTCTAATTAAATGATGTCATTATTATATAAAAATAAATTAAATTTTCTTTATATGTTATCGTGAATGTTAAAATCAATATTGCAAATCATTCCATTAAAATAGTTTTTTTAGAAAAGGAAATATATTAATATCTCAGTATTTGCATCGACTAATGTATATAGTTGTTCTTTTAAAATAGTTTGAATTGGTACTTATATTAACACTATGAAGTCAACCTAAGTTACTCACTAGTTAATGAGTAACATTTTGTTACTTCATCCATACCAAGTTATGTCTAGATATATTATAAAAATTACTATATACCTAAAGGTTGAAATGACTTATAATTTAGAATAGAAAGAGTAATTTAATCTAGTACTCAATCCATCTCAAATTATAAGACGTTTCACTTATAATTTAGAATAGAAAGAGTGATGTTTCTTATTCATAGCAATAGCATTGCTCTCATATTTTTCCTTCTGATCAGTCAACTAACATCTTAGTTCATTCAGAATCAGTAGGGCAATATGACCCATGTCTAAAAAAGCCCACTAGATGACCAAACAAAAAAGACAGTGGTTTGCTCTCTGTATGTTGGGTATATATATTGTTCAATTTCTATTCATATGTTCATTTATTAAAATTTATATGAATATATTTGGTTGCTATCCATCTATGTTCTTATTTAACAGAGTATTCTGAATATATACTGACTAGGTGTGACCGCTCATCTATCAGTCAAGCTAGTGTTGTTTCATGAAGTTTCCATTCTCATGGCTAACTTGTCAACTAGTGTGATAGATTGTTTAGAAGCAACACCTTAGAAGCAATGTCAGTACTTTGGATGCAATGTGCTTTATATGAATTGATTTAGTTTTGTATTTCTTAACCTTTAATTGACAACCATCTATCCCAGACCTAGGGAATTAGAAAAATTTATATAAATTTTAGAATCCTAATAATGGTCATCAGGTAGAGATCAAGGAGTGCTTAGAGAGACTACCATTGCACAATAGTAGGTAGCTCATGACAAGGCTACATGCCCACAAGAGTCCAAAACATAACCAACCTCATACAGTGAAGGTAGATGAACATAATATCACTTATTTTAACTACATTATCTTGATAAGCAAATGATGTTTGTTGGTCGCTAAGTGATATATGTAAAATTAATATAGGTTCCGTCCATAGTGTTACCCCATTGCTAAAAAAACTAAATAAGGTCTTTTGAGCACTAATCCAAAAATAAGGTTTGGTTGGAGTTGAGACAAAATTAATTCTACAAAGTGCATATCAATCATCCTGGGTACAATAACATTGGTGATGCCATTGCCAAAGGGGGTAACAATTCGTCAAGCTTTCACATTTGTATGTTTCTACTAACTTTTAACTTTACATCGACTAAAACAGATAGAATAATTTTATAGCTTTCTCTTTGCAAGTTTAAATGATTAAGGGCTGAATTCCTATATTGATGTGTGCAAGAATGACAAAGAAGCAATGGATTTTAAGAACACTGGATATCACATTTTCCTTTCTAGTAGTATGGCTGTACTCTTCAGTACTACATGTAGCTGCTCTCGATGTAGAGCCACATGTGTTATGTACCTATACTGTCACTTGATTTGAACAAGTTTTATGTTGGAAACTTCAAATAATTTGTGGGTCTTGCTATTGTTATTGAAATTTGTGGCTCATGTGATTCAACAATGTGTCATATTTGTGCGATTCTCCAATGTGTAGGCCACGTGTAAGGGTAATATTAATATTTTTTTTTTAAAAATAAATGTGTTACAGTAGGTAAAACATGTGTTGTAAACCATGTGTTACTCCGTTCCACGCTATGTACTCTACTATAACAAGTGTTACTAAAACACTACAAAATTGTTACAAAAGAAAATCACTGTAACACTAGATAATGTTACAATAGATGTGTTACAAAATATGTACTCCACCATATCATGGAAGTGTTACTAGAGCTAAAAAAAGTTTTACAACACAGAATGACTGTAACACTACAAATGTTACAGTAGATACACAAATATGTTACAATCTAGTAACACTTTTTCATATATAAAGAACACATATTTCATGTTACAATAGATTAACCTATAGTAACATGGCCAATTGGAGCACACAAAAAAGTGTGTTACTAAGAGAGCTAGTAACACTTTTTTCAGCCTATATAACACAACTTGGTGTTACTATATCCCCGTGTTGTAGTAGTGGCTACAACTCAGTTGGATTAACACACCAGGAGTTATACATGTATTACCGTTCTGGTATTTTTCATATCGCGAGGAAATTTTAGGATACTTGCTTCTTTCATTGCACATAAGTTCTTTGGGATGTTAGAGGTTCTCAAATATAGATAGCTTGTCTACAAAAAAGGTGCAAGCTACCATTCTTGTGTCCGCTGGATGACCTTTTCTTAAGGGGGTAGTGTCGAGGGTATCAGTAAGGGGTACCCTCAGCGATGCGCATTATGAGATTGCCCGTACGCAGGTCGAGACCCTCAATTCGACGCTCTAATCTTACGTATGCGCCGCCATCGACGGCCGCAACCTCGAAGACGGAAATAGCGTCGAGCGAATCAATCAGGCGTCGAGCGCCGGTTACCGTCGAATACGGAACAGGCTCACGCGAACCGGGGGGCGTCGAGCGCAAGGACGCCATCCGCCGCCGGACGCGCGCACGCGGGCCGGAGCATTAAATGCGCCTGATGCTTCCCCACCTAACACACAGGTCACGGGAGGCATGATAGGGAACAGGCTTCCGTCCCATCAATCTTTTTGCAGCCTTCCCGCCGAACGACCCAGGGCATGACAGGGCGCGGGAAATAAGGATGGGACGTCTAATCGGGACCCCCTCGAGACGTCTAAAGTCAGCGCTCCGGATATCAGCACAATGTACGGCATCTGACCCTCGACCAGACAGAGATCCTTCCAGGGGACGGGTTGGGCGTCGACTGACTACATCCCAACCACTCCGCCGGATTTGCCGCCGGATCGTACAAGCGTGCATCCGTCGAACCAATCCAAGACGGCGCGCAGAGCAGAATGCAGGGGCACGCGTGATCATCACCAGGCTATTAAGACGGGACAGCTCGAGGTCATGCCGGTACGGAAGCCTCGAGTAGGTCAGCGCTCCATGCTGCTATCGACTCCTATTCTTACACCTATACATGTACCCTAGGTCCCTCCTTGGAACTATAAAAGGAGGGACTCAGGAATAGAACAGAAGAGATCACGACACAAGACCACGCTCATACGTAGTAGAGCTCCACACTTCATACCACGCTTGTATTCGCCCCTGTACAAGCACTTAGGTGCAAGATAATACAAACTCTCCTCCCCCCGCTGGACGTAGGGCTTTCTCTTGCCCGAACCAGGATAAATCCCTGTGTCTTCTTGCATCACCATCTGGGAAAGGGAGCACGCATACAAATTTACTTGTTAGTGTGACCCCCCGTGGGGAAAACACCGACAGTTGGCGCGCCAGGTAGGGGTCCTGCGTGTTTTTCATCGATTTCCCACTCCTTTCCAGAAGGCTACTCTCGCCTCGCCGATTCCGCGCTCCACGGTGATTTGGTTCGGGAGTCTCGAGTTCATGTCTACGGGCTCCGGTTACGACATGATCTTGCTCTCAGTCAGAGGACCAGGAGGAGCCCGCGTTGCGCCAGCACGATCGGGGGCCCCGAGACGTCCACACCACCACGCCTCCCCGCCTAAGAAGAGGCGCGGACAGCATCACCGCGGCCCCTCTGCCTCATCACGACCGACAACTCGTGCAAGGCAGGAAGCGGGCCACAGGTCGGCAGCGCCGTGCGACGGGGCATCAAGCGCGACGGCTCAGCACCGCACAACGACAGGAGGGGACGCGACTCGCGCGTTCTCCCCCACCGCTGCTAGGCTACTTCCACACGGGTTGTTCGCCCCAAGAACGGCACTGCCGTTCGGATTGGACAACGCCGCGGCGTCGCTCGCCAGGGCGATATGCCCAAACGCCCAGACGAGCGTTGAAAGACCAATGGTCCCCCCGCGCGGCTCTGACGCGCGGCGGCCGGCGTACGAGCAGCCGGACCTTTCCTGAGTACGAGGCCTCCGTCGTCTAGGCCCTGGACGATACACGGTCACCTCCCTCAGACAGCGATTGCTGGAGGAGGGACGTGAGTGTTTCTACGCCGCCAAACCAGACTCCGACTCCGAGACTGATAGCGACGACCCTACGAGGGAATGCTATCACATCGACGGGGCGGTAGAAACTACCGACGAGACACAGGATGCTGCTGCGGGCGGTCGAGCCCCCGCGGCACGAGAAGACCCCAGGACGCCTGGGAACGGCGGACAGGTCGACCCCCCTCCACAGGAAGACAGAACCGCGCAGCTCGAGCAGTTGCGAGAACTCAAGATGAAGCTCGACGAAGACCACGAGCGCCTCGTCCTGCTCGAGCAAATCCTTGAGCAAGATCTACCCTACCCGCCGGGCGGAAGTGTCCGCAGACGCGCCCGAGAGGTACATCGACAGATCGTCGCTGACGCAGAGCCAGAGCAACCTGTCAGCCGTTTCCCTCGAGCGGCCCGAACGTAGTGGCAGCAACGATGCTGCTGCGTAACATGCCAGAGCCATCGAACTCCCAGGCTCGACGCATTCGAGATGAGGTACAGACATTGCTCCAGGTGGCGGCGGTTCAACAAGCCGAAAGCTCGGCTTCTCGACGACGAGGGGCTGCCACTGAGAAGCGCGACGAGCAGCCTCAAAATGAAAAGGAGGTGTCAGTCCATCAGCAACCTCCACCTCGAGGCAGAAAGACCACCCTCATCCTCCCCGTCGACAACCAGCGTCGACACGACGCACGGCATGACATCGAGGAGAATCGACGCCGCCGGTACGGGGACACGGAAGAGCGCGGTTACAGTGCACATCGCGGTGGCAGGTACGACAGCGACGAAGATTGGGTGGCCCCCGAGCCACCGGGCCCACGGGTTTTCAGCAGGGCGATCCGCAGCACGCCCCTGCCCAGTCCATTTCGACCCCCGACCAGCATCGCGAAATACAACGGCGAAACCAAACCGGAATTATGGTTAGCCGACTTTAGGCTGGCCTGTCAGTTGGGGGGAGCTCGAGGAGACGATCGAGCTATCATCAGGCAACTCCCGCTTTTCCTCTCCGACACCGCCCGTCGATGGCTCGAGGAACTCCCCGCTGATCAGATCCACAACTGGGTTGATCTGGTCAGAGTCTTCGAGGGTAACTTCAAAAGGACCTATATACGGCCCGGGAACTCGTGGGACCTCAGCAAGTGCAAACAGAAGTCAGGAGAGACTCTTCGAGAGTATGCTCGACGCTTCTCGAAGCAGCACACTGAGCTGCCGCACATCCCTGACCACGACGTCATCTTGGCGTTCGTCTCGGGCACTACCAGTCGAGACTTGGTGCGGGAATTAGGTCGCAATCGACCTCAGACCGTCGACGGGCTGATGGACATAGTAGCCAACTATGCGGCAGGGGAGGAGGCAGTCGGCGCTTTCTTCGGCTCTAAAGGGAGAAAAGGCAAGCAGCTCGTTGATGAAGATGGGACCCCCAGTCGAGGCCTCAAGAAAAACAAGAAGAAGCAGAAAAAGCGGCGGTTCCACCGGGAAGATTCCGATGACAACCTTGTCGCCGCCATGGATCGAAAGAAACCTCGAGGCCCTCCAGATGGAGGCATCTTCGACAAGATGCTGGAGGAGCCGTGCCCTTACCATAAGGGAAGCGCCAACCACAAGCTCAAGGACTGTCGTGTGTTGAAAAAGCATTTCGACGGTCTGGGGTTCAAGAGAGATGTGCGTGATGACTCCAAGAAAGAGAAGGGTGGCAATAAGGAGGACGACAAAGATGACGACGGCTTCCCCGCCGTCCACGACTGCTACATGATTTATGGCGGACCCTCGACTCAGTTAACCACGAGGCAGCGCAAAAGGGAGCGTCGTGAGGTCTTCGCGGCAAGAATGGCCGTGCCCCAGTACCTTAGCTGGTCAAGCACCGCCATTACCTTCGATCGAGACGACCACCCCGACAAGGTAGTTGCCCCAGGCGTCTACCCGCTCGTCGTCGACCCTATCATCGTCAACACCCGTCTCTCAAAGGTGCTGATAGACGGTGGCAGCAGCCTCAACATCGTCTACCTCGAGACCCTCGACCTCCTCGGCATAGATAGAGGAAAGCTCCAGCCAAGCGCCGGCGGTTTCCATGGCGTCGTGCCAGGGAAAAAGGCACTGCCAGTAGGTCGAATCGACTTACCGGTTTGCTTTGGCACGGTGGCCAACTTCAGGAAGGAGACCCTCACCTTCGAGGTGGTGGGGTTCCGAGGCACGTACCACACCATCATCGGACGCCCGGGCTACACCAAGTTCATGGCTATACCCAACTATACCTACTTGAAGCTGAAGATGCCAGGTCCCAAAGGCGTCATCACTGTCAGTTCTTCTTTCAAGCACGCGTACGAGTGCGACGTCGAGTGCGTCGAATACGGGGAGGCGGTCGAGAACTCCACCGAGCTCGTCACGAAACTCGAGGCCCTGGCCGCTGAGGCTCCAGAGCCTAAGCGCCACGCGGGGCAGCTTCGAGGTGGTAGAAGGAACCAAGAAGATCCCACTCGACCCCAACAACTCCGACGGCAAGGTGCTGACGATCAGCGCCGACCTCGACCCCAAATAGGAAGCTGTGCTCGTCGACTTTCTCTGTGCAAACGCCGACATGTTTGCATGGAGTCCCTCGGACATGCCAGGCATACCGAGGGAAGTCGCCGAGCACTCCTTGGAGATTCGAGCCAGTTCGAAGCCAGTGAAGCAGCGGTTGCGCCGATTCGACGAGGAGAAGCGCAAGGTCATTGGCGAGGAAGTCCAGAAGCTTTTGACGGCCGGATTCATCAAGGAGGTTCATCATCCCGACTGGTTAGCAAACCCTGTATTAGTTAAGAAAAAGAATGGGAAAATGAGGATGTGTGTCGATTATACCAGTCTAAATAAAGCATGTCCAAAAGTTCCTTTTCCATTGCCACGTATTGATCAGATTGTCGATTCTACCGCAGGATGTGAAACCCTTTCTTTCCTTGATGCATATTCTGGTTACCACCAAATAAAAATGAAAGAGTCCGACCAGCTCGCGACCTCTTTCATCACCCCTTTTGGGATGTATTGTTACGTGACCACGTACCAACATTGCATGCTCCACGTATTTGGCGCACATAGGGTCGACGGCCGAGGCCTACGTCGACGACATTGTTGTCAAATCGAAGCGGCGAGGAGATCTGATCCAGGACCTCGAAATCGCTTTTAGCTGCTTACGCACCAACCAGATCAAGCTCAATCCCGAGAAATGTGTTTTCGGTGTGCCTCGAGGCATGCTCCTAGGCTACATCGTCTCGCAGCGCGGCATCGAGGCCAACCCCGAGAAAGTCTCGGCCATCACAAGAATGGGGCCGATCCGAGACATCAAGGGCATGCAGAGAGTCACGGGATGCCTTGCGGCTCTGAGCCGTTTCATCTCGAGACTAGGAGAAAAGGCGTTACCATTGTATCGACTCCTGAAGAAGGTCGAGCGCTTTTCTTGGACCCCCGAGGCCGAGGAAGTGCTCGAAAGACTGAAGAAGACGCTGACCTCGGCGCCAGTCCTGGTTCCGCCTCAACCTGCAGAGCCGCTACTCCTCTACGTTGCATCAACTACCCAGGTCGTCAGTGCGGCAGTGGTAGTTGAAAGACAGGAGGAAGGTCATGCGTTGCCGGTCCAAAGGCCAGTCTATTTCGTCAGCGAGGTGCTTTCGGAGACCAAGGCGTGTTACCCCCAAATCCAGAAGCTGATCTACGCCGTAATCCTCGCCTGCCGTAAGCTGCAGCATTACTTCCTTGGTCACCCCATCACGGTGGTTTCGTCTTTCCCTTTGGGTGAGATAATCCAGAGCAAGGAGGCCACGGGAAGAATAGCTAAGTGGTCGGTCGAGCTCATGAGTGAGACCCTCACTTACGCACCTCGGAAGGCCATCAAATCGCAAGCCCTGGTAGACTTCGTCGCAGAATGGATGGACTCCCAGCTTCCTCCGACTCAGGTCCAGGCGGAGCTGTGGACAATGTATTTCGACGGGTCACTCATGAAAACTGGGGGCCGGGGCCGGCCTACTGTTCATCTCACCCTTGGGCGTCCACATGAGGTATGTAATCAGGATTCATTTTGCCCCATCTAACAACGTCGCAGAATATGAGGCCCTCGTCAATGGTCTCAAGATCGCTATCGAGTTAGGAGTCCGACGCCTCGACGTCCGAGGTGACTCCCAACTCGTCATCGACCAAGTAATGAAAACCTCGAGCTGCCACGACCCGAAAATGGAAGCGTACTGCAAAGAAGTCCGTCGACTCGAGGACAAATTCTATGGTCTTGAGCTTGTCCATGTCGCCCGACGCTACAACGAGGCAGCCGACGAACTCGCCAAGATCGCATCGACTCGAGGCACGGTGCCACCTGACGCGTTCTCGAGAGATCTCCACGAGCCGTCCGTCGACTTAGGCTCGGGGGCTGGCATCGACGCTGCTCCCGCCCAATCGACTAACACCGTCGACACGCTCTTGATGGCGGCTAAAGTAATGGAGGTAGAACGGCAGCCTGGTCGACCGTTCTTCTGGTGCACACCGTTCCTCGACTGCCTAGTCCGTGGTGAGCTGCCGGAGGATCGGTCAGAGGCCCGTCGTATCGCTCGACGGGCCAAGTCATATGTGATCTATGGCGAAGATCATGAGCTATATCGACGAAGCCCGACGGGGGTCTTACAGCGCTGCATCACCGTGGAAGAAGGCCGAAAACTCCTCGAGGACCTACACTCGGGGGCTTGCGGCCACCATGCTGCCCCACGGACCCTTGTAGGGAACGCTTTTCGACAAGGCTTCTACTGGCCGACGGCCGTGGCGGATGCCATCGAGCTCGTACGCTTGTGTCATGGGTGCCAGTTCTACGCCAAGCAGACGCATCTGCCCGCCCACGCTCTTCAGATGATCCCCATCACCTGGCCGTTTGCGGTGTGGGGTCTCGATTTAGTAGGACCTCTGCAAAAGGCGAAAGGAGGGTACACCCATTTGCTGGTGGCCATTGACAAGTTCTCCAAATGGATCGAGGCTCGACCCATCACCAATATCCGCTCCGAGTAGGCTGTCCTTTTCTTCACCGACATCATCCATCGGTTTGGAATCCCCAACGTCATCATCACCGACAACGGCACTCAGTTCACCGGCAAAAAGTTCTTGGACTTCTGCGATCAGCATCACATCCGTGTGAACTGGTCTGCAGTAGCCCACCCTCGAACTAACGGCCAGGTCGAGCGTGCCAACGGCATGATTTTGCAAGGACTGAAACCGAGGATCTACAATCGATTGAAGAAATTCGGCAAGAAATGGGTCGAGGAGCTTTCCTCAGTCCTATGGAGCCTTAGGACAACATCAAGCAGGGCCACAAAGTACACCCCGTTCTTCATGGTCTACGGCTCTGAGGCTGTCCTCCCCACAGACCTCGAGTATGGGTCATCTCGACTCAAGGCGTATAATGAGCAATCCAATAAGGAGACTCAAGAAAACACGGTCGACCAACTCGAGGAGGCTCGAGACATGGCCCTCCTCAACTCCGCCAGATACCAGCAAAAACTTCGACGCTACCACGACAAGCACGTGTGCAAGAGGGACCTCAACGTGGGCGACCTTGTCCTACGACGCCAGCAAAGCAATCAAGGACGCCACAAGCTGACTCCGCCTTGGGAAGGCCCGTACGTGGTGGCCGAGGTCCTGAAGCCGGGAACGTACAAGTTGGCGGACGAAAAGGGGGCAATCTTCACCAACGCATGGAACATCGAACAGCTATGTCAATTCTACCCCTAGAAGTCCTAAACTTACGTTCCTACATTTTGTACCAAGACTTTGTAAACGAACGCATGAATAAATAAAGTCTTTCCCTCGAGCGACTTCTTTTTGTGCCAAAAAGAGTTACAAGTCATAGTCTCGACGTTAAAAGGGGATGCCGACCATGACCCATCATAGTCAACACCCCCTCGGGGGCTACCAGGGGGACGACCCCCCCCAAACATCGACAAAGCCAAGAAACTTTCAACTTTCTTTTCTTATTTAGTAAACCTTGCGCGGTTCGAGTAGCAGAGGCGCCTCGAGCCCCTCAAAGGCCGAGGGACAACGAGCCGGAGAACTCCTACGCCCCCGGGCTACGGAAACTCTACTCACTTCCTCACCATTGAGGTGATCGAGGTTGTTTCTGACGAAAGATTGAGCAGGGGGTACAAATGTAGGAACAAAGAGAAATAAAAGGACCTCGAGCGGAAAGACAAATAAGCATTTAACAATTACAAAAAGACACTGTATCACTTAGCAACAGAATTAACAAAATATCATACAAGGGGCCCCAGGCGCCCTGAGCAGGCTCGCAGGCCTCAGTCCGCGGCAAGATCCTCACCGCCCTCGCCTCCGCCTAAGCTAGTCTCAGGAGGGAACACCTCAGGCTCAAAAAGCCTAGCCAGCCTTTCCCCAGGAGCCTCCGCGTCGTCGATCAAGGCATGGAGCCTCTCCTCGTTCTCCGCGTCGGTCTTGGAGATGTCGGTGACGAAGCCGTGAGACACCACCTCCATGTCGTATGAGAAGCCCGAGCAGACAACCGCCATCGCCCGCTTCACCCCGATGTGGAGGGCATCCCGCACCCGATCTCGCAGCGTCGCGCCTATGTAGCACAGCTGGTCGACCAGGGCGTCGCCTCGAGCACCCTCCCTCGACTCATCCATGGGCTCGACCTCCCAAGAGGTCGAGAGATCACTTATCACCGTCCGAACTTGACGGTTCAAAGCGACCTCCGCCTCGAGCTGAGCCTTGACGTTGCGAGCCTCGGCTTGGGTGGCCAGGAGTTCGTCCTTGAGCCCTGCAAAGGCCAATACAAGAGACCTTAGGAAAAACCAAGCACACCCCAAAAAAAGAAATCTGATAGAGGAAACGTACCGCGTACGGTCTCCTCTAGGGCCGTGTTCTCGCCGACCAGCCTAGTGTTGGCCCTCTCGATCTCTTTGTTGGAGCGTGCCAGCTCGGTGTTGGCAACGCGAAGATCCTCGATCGCCTTGCCAGCCTGAACAATGGCCCCACTCTTCTCCAGCAGCTCTCCCTTCAGACGTTCAACGTCGTCAGAGAGCCTGCGGGATTGAGCTCGCTCCGCCTTGAGATCTTCGAGGGCCTTCTTCTAGGTTTCCTCCGCGGCGCTCCTGGCGATCTCGCCGTTCACGTGCTCTACCTTCATCCTTTGGAAGGACTCTCGAAGGGAGTCCAGGTCGGTTTTAAGAAGGCCCTTCTCCTTGTCCAGGTCCGCGATAACGCTCTTGTAGGACAGGGCCTCCTCCCGGGCTTTGGACGCGGCCTCCTCGACCGTAAGAGCCCGCTCCCGTAGCAGCATTGTCTCCTCCTCCGCCTTCTTCGAGGCCTCTCGGGCCTTGGCCAAGGCAGCCTCCCTCGCCTTCTTCTCCTCCTCGAGTGCTATGAGATCCTTATAAGCTTTAAGGAGCTTTTCCTGCGACTCGAGGAGTTGATCCTTGAGGAGGGGAAGCTGCTCCCAGCCGCCTCTCGTGGCGTGTATGAAACTAGACTTGATGCGGGAGGTCTCTTTCATATCCTGCGAACCAAGGATCGGACGTTTAGAGCGCAAAACCAAAAGGCTCCACGAGGGTTGAAGATCGAAAAGCACTTACGAAATAAGCCAGGCCGAGCCCGTTGTTGATAACGTCTGAGAGGAGCCCACCACATGCTTCATCCAAAGGCGGAGCTCCTCGACGTGCTCCCACTTCTCTGCCTCCTTCCAATCGTCCAGAAAGATGTTAGGCTCGGACGGGTCGTGGGAGGCCCGGATGCGGATCCGATCGGGGCACCAGTGCTCCATCTCCCGGTCGGCCCGTGCCTTGACGCCGCAGATGAGGTCCTCGATGGTCTCGAGGGAGCCCCCATGGCGCAGGAACAGGTCGACGAGGCATGGGAACCGCCCGTCGTCGTCCACCGTCTTCCAGGTACCGTCCTTGGTCCCCGATGTCCCGATTTCATCCTCCTCGGAGGGAAAGCGGTCCTCCCATACCCGACGCTCCCGGAGGAACCCTGGGGCGATCCCGTCCATGCCGTAGATCGTCCGCTTGATCTCGGACTCAGGGTCGGTGGGGCTGCGCATCATGCAGGCGAGCGCCACCACTCCATCCGCACGCCCCGGCTCTGCCCAGATCGCGGCGGGTGCCCCCAGGAGGAGCCACGCTAGGGTCGGGGGGCCGTACACCGGCAAATCCTCTTCTTGTTCGCCGGGCCCTTGCGGCTCCGGCGGTACTGGCTGGGCCGGACCTTGGGGCGGGGGCTCGAGCAGCCCCTCCTCTTGGCCCCCCTGCTCCTGCTGTTGCTGTTCCTCCTGCTGCTGTTGCTGTTGCTGCGCCTCATATTCCTGCGGCTGCCGCGCCGCCTCGCGCTCCCGCTGTTCATCCTCCTCCCTCTTCTTCTTCTGCTCCTCGAGGGTGCGGAGGCCGGCGGGCCAGGGAATCGATCCCGCGACGTTGGGGGTCGACGCTTCCTCCTCCATAGGGCGAGCGCCCCCAGACGCTTTGTTACCATCGGACGTATCGCTGATGGTGATGGGTTCCCCCTCGACCCCCAATCGAGGGGGCTCGGGGGCTCCCTCTGACGCTTGCGTCTGGGGCGCCTCATCACAAGTCGGCGGCGACGGAGTAGGTGTGGGACGAGACGGAGCCCTCTCGACACCGGCTGGAGGTTGGGAGCTGGAGGAGCCTACGAAACAAAGGGTAAGGGTCAGACGTTATGATAACCGACACAAGAACATCGCAACGCCCAGAAATAAACTACGAACCTGGTTCCTTGGAGGCGGCACCCGTTTTGAGCCTCTTTGCCATGGATGGTTGGGCCTGCTCAAGGGTCCGCTTTAGCCTGAGAAAAGGTTGGCATATGAGGAAAGGTGGAAGAATGGGAAGACAAAAACCGCAACATCAAAAAGGCTTACCCCACAGGGAGAACGGCTCGCCTCCCGCCACCCCGACCAGTGGGCCTCGAGCCACCCCGCGTCAGGGCTCCAGGCCCCTCGAGGGCAGGCACTGGCCTAGGCGCGTCGGTCCCCGCCTGGCGGGCGCCGGGACTGGCGCTCCTACGGCCGGCATCTCCTTTCTCAGAGGCCACGGTGCGACCACGAGTTAGTGGCCCCGACGCCTGGGGCCTAGCCAGACCGCTCTCCCTGGGCACTGGGGGAGGGCGCGGTGCGTCTTGGCCCGCCTTGGGCGTGGGAGGGGTGTCGGCCCGGGGGCGACGAGATCCGCTCGGACCCTCCTCTGGCGCCTCCGTCCGGGGGGCGTCGACGTCACCTCGAGGCGGGCCCTCGAGAATCTGATCGAGGCGCGGCGCCATCCCCTCAGAGTCGTCGCTGTCCTCGTCGTCATCGTCATCATCGTTAGGGGATTCTTCCTCAGGCTCCCCCCTCTGCCTGGATTTGGCTCGACGCGCCTCTAATGCTTGGCGGTCGAGGTTCTTCTTCTTCTCCCCCTTCTTTGCAGAGTCCTTGGCAGACTTTAGCTTTTTGGCAGATTGGCGCCGTTTGTCACGATCGACCTCGTCCTCCTTTACCGGAGGCCTCGAGGACCGGACATCAATCCGACCCTGCCAAAACAAAGGTAGACTTAGAAAAAAGAGAGGGGAGAAAGGAAACCCAGGATCGAGGCTGCGCGCAAGAAGAAAGCGTACCAGATCGATCGAGCCTGCGTCTGGTCTCATGGGGAAGCCGTTAACGTGCTCCGGCTGAAAATCACCGGCAATTGCAGCCCTGACTCGGGCCGCGACTTCGTCGTCCGCCGGAGCCTCGTTGGACATCCGACACGCCTCGAGGTCCCGAGATGAGATGCCAGGGCCCATCTCGTCCATCCTCAATGGTCGAGACATCAAAGGGAGAACTCTCCGGTGATGGACGGCCGAGAGGACGAGAGCGGCGGTCAAACCCTCCCGGCGAAGCTTCTTCAGGGCGTCGAGGAGGGGGTCGAGCCGAGATTGATGAGCTTGGACGACGCCGTATGTCCAGTCCGCTGGACGCTCCATGATCAGACGGCCCGAGTAGGAAGGCAGGAGGTTGTCATCGTTCCGCAGGTAAAACCACTGGGAGTCCCAGCCGGCGTGGTTGGTCGATAACCCTACCGGGATGTACTCCCGCGGCCTTTCCGTCTTCCCCATCTTCTGCACCAGATTGAGGCATCCCGCCCGCACGGGCTTCCTTACGCCCGTGGTTCCGGTGGGGGCATGGAAAAGCTCGCCCCTGTAGAGGTGGAGCCACAGCTCCCAGTGCGGCATCATCCCCAAGTAGCCCTCACACACGGCGGCGAAGACCGCCGCTACGGTGATGGCGTTCGGAGAGAAGTGGTGGAGCTCCACCCCATAATGGAAGCAGAGGGCCCGCATGAAGCGGCTCGGGGGCGCGCCCAGACCATGGCGGTGGAACTTGGCGAACGACACCACGTAGCCCTCGGGCGGCTGAGGCCCCCTGTGACTCGCCGGCGGCGCGATCCACTCTGGCGACGATAGCGAGGTACGGCGGCGCAGCAGTCCCTCTTTCTCAAGCTCTAACAACCGGCGCTCCGTCATCGACGACGGGCGCCAGTCGTCGGCGGCGACGAGTCTTACAGGCATCTCGGCTGGAGGGATGGTGGATTCGCTACAGCTCGAGGAGGCGTGTGCGCGTGAGACGGCAAGAAAGCAAAGGCAACGAGAGAATAAAAGCGAGAAGGCGGAAGGGAGAGGAACGGCGGCGACGCCACGACGTATTTATAGGCAGCAGTCCGCCAACGGACAGATCCGAGAAATAAGGTAACTCCCTCCCTTAAATGCGCCACCTAATCGTCTCTTTCCCACGCAGGCATGGCGCCCCGAATTCCACGCCGACGCAGTTTCGTAACGTCACCCGCCTAAAAAGGCGCGCCCAACGGGCAGAAAGGAGAACCGCCACGGCCACTTCCTTCCCTCGTAAGCCAAGGGACGTACCCGCGAGAGTCTCGAGAGGTCGATGGCTGGCCCGCCGAAAGGGTTCAACAGCCGATCTCGAGCGCCAGAGTTAGGGATCCCCAGCGAGCGGTCGAAGATCGAGGCCCGCCTCGAGGACTCGCTGGCGATGTTCAAGGTAGGGTCGAGACAGTCGAGAGGAATCCCCCCGACGGGAGGCATCGAGCCGCCGGTCTCTATCGAATGAGACTGGTATCCCCGACCACGTCGATCCCGCTTTATGAGAACGCCTCCGGGCTACAGCTGACCCCCTCGAAAGGGGCACAGGTTCTCACTTGGACTACCCGCCAGGAACTCAATTTGGGGTGGAAGACGCTCGCTCTATCGAGAGTACGTCGAAACCCCCGTGCAAAACGAGCCAGTCAGAACCTTCCACCACTGGTTTCGAAAGCGCTTCTGCGAATTAGACAACATAACCCTCGAAGGAGTCAAAAACTCCTCTGAGGGCTCGGGGGCTACCCCCGCGGGGTCGCTCGCGCGCCCCCACGGAAATTCGACCGCAAAACAAAGCCTCCACTCGAGCGCTAGCGCTCAAATGGAGGCTCGGGGGCTACTGTCGAGGGTATCAGTAAGGGGTACCCTCAGCGATGCGCATTATGAGATTGCCCGTACGCAGGTCGAGACCCTCAATTCGACGCTCTAATCTTACGTATGCGCCGACATCGACGACCGCAACCTCGAAGACGGAAATAGCGTCGAGCGAATCGATCAGGCGTCGAGCGCCGGTTACCGTCGAATACGGAACAGGCTCACGCGAACCGGGGGGCGTCGAGCGCAAGGACGCCGTCCGCCGCCGGACGCGCGCACGCGGGCCGGAGCATTAAATGCGCCTGATGCTTCCCCACCTAACACACAGGTCATGGGAGGCGTGATAGGGAACAGGCTTCTGTCCCATCAATCTTTTTGCAGCCTTCCCGCCGAACGACCCAGGGCATGACAGGGCGCGGGAAATAAGGATGGGACGTCTAATCGGAACCCCCTCGAGACGTCTAAAGTCAGCGCTCCGGATATCAGCACAATGTACGGCATCCGACCCTCGACCAGACAGAGATCCTTCCAGGGGACGAGTTGGGCGTCGACTGACTACATCCCAACCACTCCGCCGGATTTGCCGCCGGATCGTACAAGCGTGCATCCGTCGAACCAATCCAAGACAGCGCGCAGAGCAGAATGCAGGGGCACGCGTGATCATCACCAGGCTATTAAGACGGGACGGCTCGAGGTCATGCCGGTACGGAAGCCTCGAGTAGGTCAGCGCTCCATGCTGCTATCGACTCCTATTCTTACACCTATACATGTACCCTAGGTCCCTCCTTGGAACTATAAAAGGAGGGACTCAGGAATAGAACAGAAGAGATCACGACACAAGACCACGCTCATACGTAGTAGAGCTCCACACTTCATACCACGCTTGTATTCGCCCCTGTACAAGCACTTAGGTGCAAGATAATACAAACTCTCCTCCCCCCGCTGGACGTAGGGCTTTCTCTTGCCCGAACCAGGATAAATCCCTGTGTCTTCTTGCATCACCATCTGGGAAATGGAGCACGCATACAAATTTACTTGTTAGTGTGACCCCCCGTGGGGAAAACACCGACAGGTAGTGTAGTTAATGAAGTTACAAGGAGAAATATTGGTTAATATTGGATCATCTGTAAGGACATCAAGTGTTTGGTATGTTTGGCTCTGATTCAAGATATCATAGCATTTAGAGAATAGCAATGGAGATATATGTCATTGCTGATACTCAAAGATTGGGAGTTGTGCTTATGAGAATTAGATAACACCAAAGTCTACAGAGTTATATGTACAATGTGAGAGTGAAGCAACTCGACAATGATAAAACCTAATAATAGCTGAAACTTCGTGACGAAACCAACCTTGGATTCGGAGACTCGTACAACAAATCTAAAAGACTATACAATGGGTAGTGCCTAAAATGGCTATGGAAACTAGTCCCTAGTCTCCCCCAAAGCAATCTTATCTTAATGGGGTAGTACCTTGATATCACGGGATGATGCATTTTCAATTTATCTTGAAGTGAGAGTTGTCTCTTGAGATACCCCATGATTATGATCATCTATCCTTACACGTGTTACTGATGTTGGTCACTTCATGGCAGGAAGTGTGTTATCATGTGGGAGAAGTTTGGATAGATCAGGTCTGCTAAAAAATATCAATCTGGTCATAAACAAGGAAAACTTCATTGTAAAGCTCATTGTGTTATAGTCACTTGTTATCCCATGGTCCTTGGTAATTGATGGTTGTGTGCAGACTAATGAGTGATCCATGTTATCTAGTGCACAATGCTCTTAGTAGAACCATCAGGGAAAACAATTGTGTATCATGGTGGTCAACTTCTACCTTAAAAGGGCAAATGCATAATTAAGTTATCATGTCGCTTGAGCTGTAAGACAAAAAGTCAGTAGTCAAGTTATAAATAATAGTTACTCTGTCGAAATTTTGCTCACGAGGTGTGACCTTGAGACATAAGTGATTAAGTTTGGTATACAAGTTGTGAAGTTGAAAGGGTTGTCAAGATCTTTTTCTTGTTTCTCTTTTATAATCTAAGCCTCTTTCGAATCTCGAGGACGAGATTCATTTTAAGAGGGTAGATTGTAACACCCTAAAAATTAGCTCCTTTGAAATAGATGAAGATTGATTTAATTTTGCATTTTGTGCTCGTGGAATATAGGAAAAATAATATTTTTTTTAAATTAAAACTTATCATAAGGCATAGTAGCATTTGTGTGTGTTCACGCTGGTGCATTGGATTTTTGAGATGAGTGGTATTTTTGAAAATGAAAAATAGATTTTAAAGATCATTTGAAAAAACAAAACCCCGGCCCCTTTATTTTGGCTCGAAGGCCTGTCTCTCTCGTCGTGGCCTAGCTCCCTATCTCGGCCCATTGGCCAGGGCAAGCAGGCTAGCCCCACCAGCGCACCCTCTCCTCCCTCTTTGTGTGACAAACGGCCCGTGTGAAAAAGCTGGCAAATGATGCAGTGTGGACAACCTCTTCCTTTCCCCACTCACTAACGAGCCGGCCCCATGCATTGAGTCACTACTTTGCAGGACCTACGTGTCAGCCATCTTCCTCCTTGGTTTGTACGAGGGCCGGACTCCACCTTTGGCAACCGAGCGACCGATTATGATTTGAGCGGGATTCGTTGCCTAAACGCGCTCGACCAATCCCTATAAAGACCCATGGCCTTCTCCGTGTTTCCTTTTTCGAGTTCCAGCACGTCGCAGTTGTCCCAGCCACGGTTTGGATCTTGCCAAGCTCGAGTTCATCCGCCAGCGTGGCCCTCGCTACCTGATGCATGAAAATAGCCAACCAGCGGTTGCCTGGCACTGCGACAAGGTAACGAAGGTCTCGAGCCTCCTTTTGAACTCTCTACCCATATAAGTGAAGCTCTAACAGCCGCCAAACTTCGCAGTACACCGAGCTCCGCCTTGACGACGTCTGCTCCAACACCGAGCCCTCCTTGCCTTCATCTTTGCCCTAGGTGAGTTCGAGATGTTCCCCGCTTCATCTTCGTGCCTTTATTTTGACCAAAGATGACCGGCGTAGCTATATTGATGAACGCCGCCAACCTTCTCAATGCCAGCAATGGCGTCGCCATATTAGAACTCACGACAGCAGCCAACCTCCCCTAGAAATGATACCGTCGGATCCGTGATCATGCGTCGGGATTAGATCATACCCTTTCGCCTACACAATTTGCTAAAGAGACACTGCTCTTTTTAAGAATAACCCGCATTCCAAAGCATGCTTAGGAATATGTTTCTATTTTTGAAAGCGTAAAATTGGTTACTCAAATTCAAAATACATTTTCCAATTTTAAAAAATTGCCACTGAAATTCTTTTAGTCATAAAATATTCGTTTTAACTCTGTTTTGACCCATTCAAATTGCGCTAGATTCGTATTCACGAGATCTACATGTTAGTGGTACTGTTTCACTAGTTTGAAACTTTTAAATTTTGTGACCCTAATTAATTAATTACCTTTCTAAAAAAATCTTAGAAAATTCATATCTTCTACGTTTAGCCCCGATTTTCATGATCTTGACGTCTATGTGATCGTAGCAATCTGTAGAATTATTTTATAAAATTTTCTTATTTGTTTGCTACTATTGGTGTACTTTTCTAATTGTAGCCTTGTTTGCTTCGTGTATGTTTGGTCCTGATTGTTTGTGTGTTGATGATTGGTGATAAAAAATAGATGGTGAGATTCAGCGATCAAGTTCAGTCCCTTGACGACCAACAGAATCAACAAGAGCAGCAAGGCAAACTTTGATCAAGGCAAGTATAACTTAGGATCATCCTTATTACCTACGCACTATTAATACATATATTATATGCATGTGTCCAGCTTGACAACTCTAGTGATATCATAGATGGTTGATATTTTGAATTCTTTGATACCTAATTGGATATGCATTGGGGTAGTTTTCTGCTAGTGTGGAGCTTATGACCTTGATCTTGTAACATGAATAATTGAGTATGCAATAAAATATAAAATAATCTTAACCCTCCATAAGGACTCATCCCTTAGCAAAAGCTGGGACAACTCGTACAGCCATTAGGGCTATATGGCTCTGGCTTTAGCTCAATATGAAGACCTTATCTAGCTCACTAGAGGATACCCAATAGGATTTTAGAGGGGCTTGCCATTTTGGGTATAGTGTGGCCTCTGTCCTTGTATGTATTGGCTACTCGTCATTATGCTATTTGGAAGGGGGGCTCTATATCTCGTGCTAACTGGAAACCTTGTGGCCCTAACTTGTTAGATGAACTTTTGAAAGGCTTCATAGAGGAAGTGTGGTGGGCCCATAACCGACAGGTCCCTGGATCGAAACATGGCTTTGATACCACTTTGTAGCACCCGGTTTAAGAACATAACAAGATACACACCATATGTGAGCCTAGGAAGTCAATCTCAAATATAGCCACAAATAGGTGTAATATCAATAGACAATGCTTAATATATAACAAACTTAAGATAAAATATATAACCATAGATAGCAAACAACGGAAAGACACTCCGTTCTTTAGGCGAAAGCTCCAAATCCACAGGGACAACTGACTGATTGAGCACAAGCCTAAACTCCACTCCAAACTAGCAATCTGGTACCCATCTGGGATTTTTCTCCAAATAAAATGTAAAGGCAAGTGTAAATACATCTCGTACTTAGCAAGAATAACATGGGGTTCATGAGGCTCAAAGGCTAGACACTGGTTTAACTACATGTAGCTTTTAGTTGTCACAATTTTAGCATATGAGTAGCATAAAGTTGTCAAGTCCCATAGTAAACTCATGATCAAGTAAAGTGAATAAAGAATAACATAAACAACATATTAACAACAATAATATTAATGAGTTGCCATTATTGATCATTTATTCTATATCGTTTCCAAGGCCGCTCGTGACTGTGAGCACGGCTGATTTATCAGTTTTACACTCTGCAGAGGTTGTACACTTTGTGATGACGACATCGGCATGCTGGATACGTTGACACCATCATCTTTTCTAAGTTGCAATTCATCTCCAACGCAGCTACCACGTCACTCTCAGATTCAGCAAACACGACATTAGTGTTTTGATCATAACTTCTTCATACGACATCGAAACGGGGTGATCTTGGACTCGTTGGAAAGGGGACAACGACGCCGTCATTCTAGATCTGGTCTCAGTTCTAGATATTTCGTGGATTAATCTTTATGTCCACAACAATGTGCTGCATCACCTATTTTGGGCCAACTTGGTCATGTATCGAATTTGGGCCTTCAGCCCATGTTGTGGGCGCCTCCCCCTGGTCGCCTCCAACCCTAGGTTGCTTCCCCTTTATATTCCAAGCAGCCGCCACTGTTTAGACTTGGGTTTTGTTTAGAGTTTAGTTTTCCATCGAGAAACTGAATTGTTCATTGTAATTGTGGTGTTAAATCCTTTTACAGTGATCCAGGGCCCCCGTTCTTGATCTCCTCCACTGTGTCAATTAGTCCTTTGGAACCCTCATTGAATATTCGTGTCATTCGTATCTGTAATTTCAGGTTGCGTGTTTATACTTTCTTGCTTGTGTTCTTCGATTCGCCTGCAGGAACAACCTTCTTGGCGAGGTCAATCAAGTTGTGCTTGGTTGACAACCATCGGAGCAGTGGTGTAACAGTTGCAGGGTTCGAATCATGCTTATTTGAAGCCGGATCGCCAACGTCGAGATCTCGACAATCGAATTTACCAATGAATATTCGTGTCATTCATATCTATAATTTCAGGTTGAGTGTTTATACTTTCTTGCTTGTGTTCTTCGATTCACTTGCAGGAACAGCCTTCTTGGCGAGGTCAATCAAGTTGTGCTTGGTTGATAACCAATGGAGTAGTGGTGTAACGGTTGCAGGGTTCGAATCATGCTGATTTGAAGCTGGATCGCCAACGTCGAGTTCTCCACAATCGAATTTACCAATTACCTCTCAGAAGATCGGGCCTGACCCTCGTCACTTTCACTGTGAGTCGTTATTTACCATTTTGCCTAAGGTAGCAAATCTCTTAACCCCCTTCCTAGAAGTAGGGTTCACTATGAAGCCTTTCGAAGGTTCGTCTAACAAGTTAGGGTTCACCATGTGATTCTAGCGTGTAGGGAATCCACGGTCTTCTATCACCCATTTGCACCGGGTCCTCATACTGAGCTAAAGCTAGAGCCATGTAGCACTCATAGTTGTACTGTATGTCCCGGATGGTTATATACAGATAAGTCCTTAGGGAGAGAAACTAGAGCACATTAGGATAGCTCAATGCTCTAGCCCCCTTTACCAAAGTTGCCAAAAAAGTCATCTTTTGATGTTTATTGCATAATCCAATAGTCAAATTACAAAATCATGGTTTAGTGGAGCACTAGCATAAGCTACCCAATGCAAAACCACAGGTGACAAGGTATAAGATCAATACTAGGAAATCCTTAACAAGGAGACACATGCAGTATGAATTATGTGTGATTATAGTTATTAGGAAACAATGATGATCCCATGATATACTTGCCTTAAAACTTAGTTCCTTCTTTTAGTTCCAAATCTTCCACAGTCTGATTCTAGATCACCATGAAAAGCTCACCGTCTAAACTCAGTCACCACATCAACAGCAATCATCCAGAGGCAATCATACAAAGCAAACAAATCTATAATTAGAATAATACACTAACAGTAGAAAATAAAGATGAAAAGTTTATAAAATGAACGTATGTTGCACTACAATCATACAGATGTAAATATCATGAAAATCAGAGCTAAAACAAAGAAGATATGAATTTTCTAAGATTTTCTTTAGAAAAGTAATGAATTAAATAGGGTAACAAAATTAAAATGTTTCAAACTGGTAGAACAGTGACACTATCATATAGATCTCTTAAAAACGAATCTAACACAATTTGAATGGGCCAATTTGGAGTTAAAACAAAAATTTTATGACTAAAACAATCAGTGGCAATTTTGTAAATATAGAAAACATATTTTGAATCAAACCGTCGGGAATTACGTTTCAAAGTCAGAAAGTGTAATCAGGGAAGGCGCTTTGGACCATGGGTTATATATTTAAAAAGTGCAGGGTCGCTTTGGACCGTTGATCAAGATTTGGATGGTCGCAATTAGATCGCGGTGGGGAGGGTAGAGCAGCCTGCCGGAGTTGGAGGGTGTCACAGCGGCGCCACGGCCAGAGTTGGTCGGTGTTAGGCAATCCGACGATTTAGATCACGATTCAAGGAATCAAAGGCACAGGGTGATAGAATAGCTTACTGCGGACTCACCAAAGTCAAGAATCAAGCCCGAGATACACTCTGGATAAGGTCGCGATGCGAAATGAGGGTAGACAGACCCTGCAAATGTTTATGATAAGAAAGAGACCAAACTAGAGCACAAAACAGAGGAAGAGAGCCCTCAGCGACTTCGAAATGACGATGCGAAGCTCGGCGAAGGGCTTACGGAGATGGAGACACGACGAGACGGGAGATCGATTTCGACAGCGATCTCGGCGACTTACTGTGGCGTGGCTAGGATGGCGATTCACCCTAGGGTCGGGGGTGGGGGCTTCGGTGTGGCTGCGTCTGCTATTTAAAGAGATCCTCTACGTGCAGAGCAAACCAACACGGAGAATCCGCGCGGCCGGAGTCCAAATCGGAGTGGAGTCCTGCCCAATTACGAGGTAGGAGGAGGTTCCAACGGATGGGCCCCACCTGTCAGCGAGATAGAGATTGGGGTCAGGCGGTTAGTCATAGGAAGGAGGAAAAATGGTGCAGCATGGCTTGCTGGGTTGGTCAGGTTTTCGCGGTTCGCGAACGCATGAGAAGAAGGGGAGGGGGAGAATGCGCTGGGCCGAGCTGCTGCTGGGTTAGCCTGTTTGCCATGGACCAGTGAGAAAGAGAGGGTGGGGAGTGCATGTGGGCTGGGTGTTGATGCTCGGCCGAGCTGGGGAAAAGAAACGTGGAGAGGGAAAATGAGCTCGGCCCTCGGGCCGAAGTCGAGGGAAGGAAAGATTTTCTCTTTTCATTTTTTCAATTTCTTTCAAAAACAAAACCTATTTCAAAACATTTTCAAAACCAAATTTTAATTCCTTTTAAACTTTAGTCAGATCCACTCATCACAATAAATCAAATGCAAAGGCATGCATGCTCAAACATGTTGCTAATTCCAATGGTAAACTTTAATTTAAAGAAAAATATTATTTTTTTCTATATTTCATGAGCACAAAAATACACAATTAAAACAATTTTTCCTATTTTGGAAACTTGCAAATTTTAGAGTGTAACACTTTTGAAAGGCTTCATAGTGATCTCTGCTGACCTCTCTAGGAATGGGGTTAATAGTCTTGCAACCTCGGGCGAAAGGGTAAATCATGACTCATGGGTAAAGATGTAAAACCTCTGTAGAGTGTTAATTCTGGTATACTAGCCATGCCCACGGATACGGGTGGCTCGAAAAACTGATAGAATAGATAGTTAGTGTTAATGATTATAATGATAACGAACGATTGTTTATTATGATGTTTATGTGTTATTCTTTGTTCTTCTATACATTGATCATGTGGTTATGGGAGTAATTATGCTACCTTGATATTTTCTATCTAATGATGAATATGCTACATACATATAAAATCTTATTGCATTCAAACAAGTGTCAGCTAAGTAAACCACATCCCCTGGTTATACTTGTTGAGTATGATATGTGCTCGCTGTTGCTATTTTCGCCATACTACAGGAGGAGTGTTAGGCATGTGATCAACCAGTCAGTTTTGATCCTGTAGAGAAGTGTTACTACCCGAAGATTGGAGTTATCTTCTATTATTTTGCATCCTAAGGTTATCCCTGATTTACTATGTACGTTATATAATTTATGCATTGTCTTTTGATATTACCCCTTATTTGTAGCTATTTGTGAGATTTGGCCTTTAAGACTCACATATGGCGTACATCTCATTTTGTTCTTAAAATCAGGTATTACATGCATTTCACCTAGAAATATTTAGGGTATCATTATTTCTATTTTAATGAAGGAAGGCATGGTGTAAGAGCCTAGCATGGTTATGAACATGATATCATGAGTATCTACCAACCCAATACTCAATATAGAGTTAAGCCATGATAGGTTTTAAGATAGTGTGACACATATTCGGACAACCTCAGGGATAAAAGGGAAACAAAGAATAAAAGCATATTCCTAAGTAGAGTATGCATGTTCTAAAATAGCCATGCAAAGAATAGTGAGTAATGATACAAACACATGATTAAGACCTAGAACTAAGCATGAGATGGACTGAGATCACCAAAACTAGTCTACTAGCCGATGGAGACTTTACAAACTCCTATGTGGATACCCGAACATGGAGAATATACAAGGGACAGATAGGGATATAACCACCTTCTGCCTACCCCACTACTGAGGCACCATCATATGTGAAGGCTCCCTTGCACCCGAGCACCATGCATGCCTGCATAGAAGAAAGCTATGTACATCCCCCCATGGACTCTGACCCTGTAGATTGACAAGCATAGGACAAGGGCAAACCCGAAGCCAAGATGAACAGCCACCTCAACTTAGCTCTAATCCACATCATATATATTGTATGAAAGGTTAAGCATAAAGTTGAACATGACATGATTATAACACACAAACTATATGCTAGGTCATATATCATGATTATAACATGACAATAACTATGTTCTAGTGCATGAGCATTGCTATATAAAGATATAAGAACATGAAAATGGAAGAACTCTTCATTCTAATATTCATACAGAGTAGCACTTCGTCCAATGAGACAAACTCTTTAATTAGTTTTTCCATGCTCCAAACAACTACTACTAAAACTATGGAAAAGTCTACAAGAGATGGTAGTGAATTAGAGCTTCAAATGATGTGTTTGAGAGAGACAGCCCCTATGCCTTAATTTATATTTGATCCATGATGGTTTGGTGCCAAAAAAGAGGAAACAACTGCACACAATCATTGCATGGCAACATGCAACCGCCGGCCAAAGGTGGGCCCGCTAGGTCGCGTTAGGGGTGCGAGCCACTAGTTAAAAAAGCTACGCTAGCGGTGGAGCATAATTTTTACAGACAGTTTAAATTAAAAATGCCTATGAAAAGAAATCAGTGAGGCCGACTGAAAAACCAGCGGTGGAAAGACAATTTCACTATCGGTTCTGTTAAGAAAACTGCTAGTACAAATGGTCTATTTCCAATGGCGGTTCTCTTTAGCAAACTGCGAGTGAAAATGGATTTTCATAGGCCTTTTCCTAACAAAACCGCGTGTAGGAATCATTTATTTGTACAGAAAACCGCCATTGAAAAATAGATTTATAGTTGCAGTTTTTAAGAAAATCGATGTAGAAATAATTTGAAAATAATTTTTTGAGATTTACAAATCACCTTGTATGAAAAAATCATCAAAATAAAAGTTGTAGGTCTTGAAAAGTTATTTTTTCATTTGAAATCATCTTGTCATTAAATATTACGTTAGAATTTATCAAATTTGAAATTCATATTTTCTAAATTACCTCGAATAGAGAAACTACCAATATAAAAGTTGTAGATCTTGAAAAATTATCTAAACATATAGTTAAAAACATTTTGATTTCAATTCATTTAGGGCCTCAAAAAATTAGTTATTGCTCAAATTAGAATAATATATAGGGAAGGGAACTAAACTCTAATATAGACACACGAGTGATGGGTGGAGTGGTAAAAGGGGTTATGCATGAGGATGAGATCGTGGGTTGGAATCCCATCGGCCACGTAGTTTATGATTTTATGCAATAAAATGTGGGACTTGTGACTTGGACGGAGACGGGCAGGTTGCTAGCCAGCAGGCCTTTCCTATGCTTAAAATCTTTTTTTCCTGTTTTTAAAACACAATTTATGTTTTCAAACACATGAGTGATGGGTGGAGTGATAGAGGGCATTTCCACTAGCGGTTGTCTTAACTGAACCGCGTATGAAAATTATTTTCCACACGTGGTTCTCAATTAACCGCCAATGAAAAGATTCATTTCCAGTGGCCCCTAACACTAGCAGTTATGAAAATTGACTATGAAAATATGTTAGGAACCACCTATGTAGAGCTTCTATGTACTAGTGAGTGCACCCAGGGTGCGGTCGCACCCTAGCTGGGCTTGCTCGCCACCGCCTTCACCTAGTGGACTCTGGGCTGGTCGTGGTGCCTCCCCGTGGTAATGCCTCAACCCAATTGTTCCCTGAAGGTGGGTTTCTCTATTTCTCCTCTCATTTGCGCATTTCTAAATATACGTGTTCCATAGTGCACTTGCTTGTGCATTTCCACTTGTTTGAAAAGTTTGACTTGCAAAACATATATTTTGGAGAAACAAGTGCAACTAGGTTAGTAGTATATGCATATGTATCAAAGTTTGCTTATTTGTCATATTTTGGACTTTAATTAGCGGTTATAAATGTGCAATAGTGAGCACCAACAAATCCCCCAAGCTTAACCTTTGCTTGTTGCTGATATTTCTTAGCATCGCTACTAAGAATAGAGTTTTAAATCTATCCAGCAATGAAACTAAAAATGCTTGTTGGTATTAATTAATGCATCACTTGTTTTAACTAGTCACTTATTAAATACCTACACCTCTAGCTTAGCGAACTAGGTTGTCATCCTAGTGGCAGAGCTTAAGATATTTGTTGTCATTACCTAACATTACTACTTAGTAGTTTATTATCATTCTAACTTTATGTCAAATAATACTATGGTTAGTGCAATTACACCTAGCAATCATTGTTATGATCATAATTATATCCATACACAAGGAACATTGCTAAAAGGTGAGCTAGGAGTTTGCAAGACTTTTCCTTCACAACCACGTTGTACTAGTTGTACATATGGGGAGTGGACTCCAAAAGAACTCAATAGGGCTATCACCCCCAGAATCTACCATGTAGCCCAACATATAGAGTGGATTCGTAGATAAATACCATTTAAGCACTAAGCTTACATGATATCTAGCACCCACCTCGTGTACATTAGGATGAGTACTATGCGAATATGTGCATAAATATGATAACAACCCAACTATACTAAGCATATAATTAAAGTAGATGGTGAACAATATAATTGAGAACATATATATTGAATGGAGCAAAGTCATATCTATAGTATCTACCAAATATATAATCGGAAAGATAAAAATAGAGAGATTACAAGGATTTACTAAGCAACGCTCTCGACAAGATCTAGAATCCAAGTGAAGCTGACCTACTTCTACTTCTAAGTTATGTTGCTATGTTCTAGAATTGGTGGAGCTCTAAGGAGATCAGGATTTATAGCTCTAATGAATGACTTGGTTGACTTGGTCCTTGTCGATGGTAATTAACTCTAAGTTTTAACCAACAACTTACCGTAGGAGGGATCTAAAATGACATATAATGTAAGGTTATAGGGTTTTATTCTAACAAGTTCCATGACTTGTGTTGTTCTCATTTGCCTTGCATGATATTCAATATTTCACCATATAAAAGTATTTCAAGTGAAGAATCTGAGTACACCATTGTGGAGAGCTCGTCGAGACATTCAAGACAGACAAATTATTTGCCATATTTGGAGCACCGGAGAGAAAGTCTGCACCTAGAAGACTCTAGAACCATCATCCATTGGAACACCAGGGACTAAACCAACAAGATTCCACAGCTCTGCGAAATAATCTTTTTTACGGATCTATCCAGATGCTGGGAAAATAATCCATTTTGATATGACTCATTATGCAAACAGATCAGAAAGGGGCACTAGAAGGATGTAGAAGACACTAGAAGACATGAGAACAACATGGGAGACTGGTGGCGGCCAGGTGCGGAATGCCGGCCCCACATACCAGGCTGGCCAGCCTGGGCCCACCTAGAAGTCTCGTCTCCTTTACGTGATGGCCTTCAACCAACCTCTACGATACATCTTGACCCTTATTCTGTGTTGGTTTGATCCCACCGGACTATATAAGCAAAGGCAGACCCCCTAGAGGCATCAATCCATCGATCAATTAGTTAGTCCATCATATCTAATAATTTAGTTTAGAGCTCCACCAATTAGAGTATAGCTTGATAAGAATAGGAATTAAAGAAGTCAAGCAATGCTTGCATTCTGGATCTAGTCACGAGGGTGCTAGGTAAAGCCTTGTACTTCTCTTTTGTAGTCAGCATTGTTAATCTATTTGAGCTATTTGTCTTATAGTTCATTGTGTTTATCTTCTAGTTCATCTTTCATTCTCCTAGTTCATCAATTAGATCATCTAGTTCATCTTGTTCTTGCTCTAGTTCGTCTAGTTCATTTTGTTCTTGTTCTAGTTTGTCTAGTTCATTCTTTTGTTCATGTTCCCTCAAGTTCTTATTCTAGTTTGTGTTTGAGTCGAATACTTGATGACTTGGTATAATTATATATCCATAATTATAATGTTCATTGCCTACTTTGATTATATTTAGTATAGTTGGAATAGCTTTGTGTTTATGCCCTTGTTCATATAGCGCTTACCATTTGAATTCAGGAGTGGGTGGTAGAAGTTGTGTAAGCGTAGTGCTTAGACAATGCCTATCTCTGATGCACCCTATGTTCCAAGTCGTGTGGTAGATCGCAAAGGTGACAACTTTGTTGTGTCCTATGTAGTCCACTGCCCAAACATAGGACTAGTAAGGCGAAGTTGCATGGTGATACCTTGCTATATTCCTGACCCACCATAACAATGTCTCTAGTGTATGGATACAAGTTAAGTCATGACTATGATTACTAAATATAGTTGCACTAATTAAGATAGTTCAATGACCTATAGTTAGAATAACCCTAGGAGCTAGTCTCTGTTTTCAAGTTCTTTCTAGAATGATGCCTAAGTTGGAAAAGCTCGGTGGAATCGTTTTGACATATGTGGACTTGTTATTATTTTTCCTTATTTATAATATCATAGATCGCTGTTTTGAGTATTGATCTAGTGGAACTCTTATCACAAGTGTAAGATAAATCATTTATACCTCCAAGTGCCTTCCCTGTGTTAAAATTATAAATAACGATACCTGAAACTTTCCTGGGTAAAATTATCACAAGCAAAGCATTTATTTGTGCGCTTGCGGATAGCCTTTATTCATTTCTGTAGTGCCATGATCATAAGTACAACCACATGTTTTCATGTTGTGATGGGGATGGCAACAGACTTAAGCAATGCAAGGAGATGTCCCGAATATTTCTATGCCTTTACTAGGATATGGTTTGAATTTCTTATTTGTATACGTATTAGAAATATCAACAACCATTTGTAGCGTCATTGCCATGGAAGGCAAAAAGGAGGTTTAGATAGATTTGTTTTGAACATCTAGGAATAATCTTACACATGTGATAATCGAGGCACACTATTGATCTTTCACTCAAACAGGCTTACCCTATGTTTTGTTTAGTTGTGAATATCTTATTACAAGGTAATGTACGTTTGGTTTTCTTTGTCCGACAAACTATGTTGAGGATCTAGAGGAAAAAATTAGAAAGCTAGAGCCTAGCTTAGGAAGAAGGAATCCCCAACCACTTCATCTGAAGAAGGCTAGCAAAGGAGTTTGACGCCTATTGACGGAGGATATAGCATAGAAATCCACACTCAAAACACTATCATCTTGCCTCAGTTACAAGGGAGAATAGCATAACATGAGTGTTGACACTTCGTAGTGCAATCACCAAAGATAGGCAAAAAAGTCGCAATGGCGTCAGAAAGCTTGTTGGGTATTTTAAATGCACAGAGAAAAATCCGCAAGCGCATGGATACTGATGTAGCTTTCACCTTAGAGTATTCTAGAGTATCAATTTCCACAGGGAACATGAAGTGTACTAGAGAATCAAAGCCATCCAAGCATAAAGATAAGAGAGGGAATATATATTTTTGGTGGGTGGATAGGAACCTTCAATTGTTTTCTATGTTTAGAGGGTGATCAAAATCAGGATTACTTCACTCTTCTCACTATGGAGCAACAGTACCTTTCTAACTCTCAAAAGAGACTGCTAAGAAAGTAGTCGTGGGAAGGCTACCAAAAAGCTCTACAAAACAGCAACCCAAACATGGTGGAATACAAAAGCCTAACAGAGCTGTCACCTTGTTGACGGTCCTTAATGCTCACATTTAACCATCAACTAATCATGGAAAAGGATCCAAATGCAACCAACACCCATACTTAGGGTTTTATCTGACAGAATTCCACGAGTTTTGGTGTTTGTCTATTTCTGCAGGGGGTTATCAGGAAATACGGTGGAAAGGCCCACACGTCGGGTTTACATAGAGATATTAATGTGTCGCGCAATTTTCTATCATCTAGAAGACTCCAGAAGCCACGGGAACGAAGCGGAGGCCGAACGGGGCCTGGCCTAGGGCGCCCGCCCTAAGGACCAGGGCCAGCTATAGTGTCTAATCCGGACCCGTTTCGCGGATCACGCTCCACCGACCTAAAGGATCAAGGAAAACCGTACGATTAATGTCGGTTTGATCCGACGGCCCAAATTCATCTGAAAAGTCTATATAAGCAAGGCCCCTGGCCCCTGGAGATCATACCTCTTCTACAGAATCAAAGCTAGGGTTTCAATTATTCATCCAAGTAGAGAGGATGCCTCTAGTTCATCTAGTTCTAGCTCTAGTTCATCTAGTTCTAGTTCATCTAGTTCTAGTTCCTCTAGTTCTAGTTCTAGTTGTAATCTAGAAAATAGGGAGAGAGGAGGAGAGCGGAGGAGGAGGAGCCGGATCTGTCGGATCTTCATCAATATTATACTTTTGCAGCAACTGCTTCGTTCTTCATAGTTCTCCAAGTTCTTCAATTCATAGTTCCTGAGTTCTTTAATTACTTTTATTTACATTCAAGTTATTTATTGGATTTCCGCTTGCATCAAGTGCTCTAGTCTTTATAACGCTAGAGTAGTAATTAATAGATTAGACGTGGTGTTTAGTCTTGCAATTACCTGGAATTGCACCCAATCCTGCGGATTGTTGTGGTAGCCCTAGGGTAGTGACAGCCCTAATGGTCGATGTATTCCACCTCGTTCGGATCGGTGTTTGTAGGACCATAGTCAGAGCTTCCTAGCCCCCTTCTCATCTCTTTCTGTGGTTAGTGTTCTGATGTCCCAAAATAAATATTCTTAGATTAACTAGAGAACGCTCACGAAACTTCCTCTCTCCCCACCAAAAATAATTATATAGTTATCCTTGGGCGATCTTGAATCTTAATTAGTACACTCATGTTCCCTGTGGAAAATTGATACTCTGGAATACTCCCGGGTGAAGGCTACATCGGTATCCGTGCACTTGTGGATTTTTCTGTTTGCGATTAAAGTACCCAACAAGCTTTCTGGCGCCGTTGCCGGGGAGTAGTAGCTGTGCTAGTTTCGAATCAAGTCATCCGTGTATCCTTTTTCTTTTCCTTTTTTTTACCACACTCACCTTACCATTTTCACCATACCACATGGATTTCACTCCAAACATTAATGAGCATGGAATTTATTTCATAGCCACTTCATTTACTCCATGCTCATATGTAATATCTTCACAATCCATTGGTCTCTCCAACATCACGACATTCGAGATCTCCAACCCCCTCTTCCTTTCTATTTATAAAAACTTTAAAAGGGCGCTTGTCGATGCATATGTCTATAATAAATATTGCAGATCTCGTTGAGTTGATCTTGATATAGGTTAGCGTTGGAGGGGAAACCACTTCGCCGACATAAATTGATGGTTTCCCAAGGACAAGCTTAGTGTCCTAAATGAAGCACTGATCAGATCGTAACATGAGCTTTTAATTATTTGCAACATTACCTTGTGTGTTGAGCATATGAGGATAATTGTAAAAAAATCATTTGGGTATTCTTGTCACTAACCTTTCCAGGATTGGAGCAAGAAGATCGTATGAATGACAAGCACAAGGTATGTCCAACCAATCATCATACAACATTGAGTTAAATTCATCCAAACTTGAAATTTTGCAAAATTCAAGCTTGTAGGAGTACTTTACATAAAAACATCCTTTGAGACAAGCTCGGTTTGTTAAATACTAATCACACTACTTCATCTCCACTTGAGTAGATCTCTATAAATGCTCTCATGCTACCTTTATTTGCTTTAGTATATGTCTAGGTTTGGAGTAGTTTCATTTATCTCTTAATTAAGCATGGTGCTTAGTTAGGAATGATGATCTTACTTCCAAGGGATTTTAAATTAAGCATGATGCTTAGGTTAAAATGCCCTCCTAAATCAAATTAGACATGGTGTCTAGGTTGATCTTTGAGCCGATAGTATGATATAGTAGATATTGGATATTTTGTTGGACTAACCCCTGCAGGAAAACATTCAATATTGACCTAGGAAGTCCTGAGATAAACTCACATTGGAGACAAAGAGAGAGACGCATGAAGGTTAACAATTTACACAAGGAAGGCATAGCTCACAAGAGATGATCCATAGAGGGTGCCACAAACACGGTGCACAACCGCTAAGAAAGGAAAGCTTCCATAAGGTGATACTGTACCATCACTCTTCTAGTAAGGTAATATCTTAAGGGCCCATGCACTTGATCTCTGCCTTGTCTCTATGAGTAGGTACACTTCGGGCAAAACATGGAAGAGTTTTACAACTCCCAGACTCCACCAAGTGAAGAACCTAGATCTACGAGCACAAACACACTGGAGATACTGGACACTCAAGCAATCACTGCCCTAAGATGCTTGAGGACGTAAGCTACATCAACAACAACAACTACTACTACTACAACCGTCCTCGACAAGATCAAGGTTGGAATCAACAGAGGCCTAACTACTCAGAGAGGCGATCCAGGACGCTCCGTCGTCCCGATCTCCATCGGCATGGTGGACTTCCCAGAAGCACTCTGCGACTTTGGCTCTAGTGTCAACATTATGCCTAGGGTACTCTATGAAAAATTCTTTACACATTCTTTATTAGAAACAGCCATGTGTTTGCAGCTTGCAGATCATACGCTAAGTTTCCAAAACGGAATATTGAAGAACCTCTGTAACATCCCCGATGTTACGGTTACTAAAATTTGGATCATGGCATCATCAGCATTGCACAGCATATTCGTTAAGCACACCTTGATGCATTAACTTAAAATGAGTTTAATTTGGTTGAATGTGCTTAGGGAATTAAAGTGTGTTTATCTTGTATATTAATGCTTTAGTTGGTTACTAAAACCCTAGGGTAAAAGATTTCCGAAAGATTAGGGTGGGAACCCTGATTTTTGAACCCTAGATTTGCCCCCTTTTGTGCAATTCAGAAACCAAGCAAAATTTCAGGTTGAGTTCAAAAGAAAAGTTGTAAATCTTGTTAAGATGTACAACTTTGGTGTTTTGAGTTTTTGAAGTTTCAATATAAAATTCAAAGTAATTTTGAAAATACAGATTTCCAGAAAGTGTCCCCTTTTTCAACTTGAACCTCCAATTCAAAATCTATTTGGAATTTTGAAAAGTGACCAACATGAAAGTTGTACAGCTCAAAAATTTGAACAACTTTCATGTTGGGAGTTTTTCAAGTTGTTATGGAAAATCAAAAGTAATTTTGGAAATTCTGATCTGCCCCAATTCAAAAATTTGAATTTCCCCAAATTGGTTTTTTTTAATTTCAAACTCTTTGGTCAAAATCACCATGTTCCACTCAAAATTAGCTCTGGTCACCAAAATATGATTTGTAGCTTATAAAATTTTGCACAACTTTTGTTTTGGTGGAATTTTGGCTTTAGTTCAAATTTTGGCCGAATTTCACAAAAGACAGAAAGGGGGAGGATAAGGGCCAGCTACAGTGATCCGATGAGGATCACCGGCCCTTGTCCAGCGGCCGTCGCGCGCGCAGCGCCGCGTGTGTTGGGTATTTTAAACGCAAACAGAAAAATCCGCAAGCGCACGGATACCGATGTAGCCTTCACCCGGGAGTATTCCAGAGTATCGATTTTCCACAGAGAATGTGAGTGTACTAATTAAGATCCAAGATCGCCCAAGGATAACTATATGAATATTTTTGGTGGGAAGAGAGGAAGTTTCCTGAGAGTTCTCTAGTTGATCTAAGAATCAAGAATTACTTCAAGATTATCTATATCGGGACATCAGAACACTAACCACAGAAAGAGATGAGAAGGGGGCTAGGAAGGTCTGACTACGGTCCTACAAACACCGATCCAAACGTGGTGGAATACGTCGACCGTTAGGGCTGTCACTACCCTAGGGCTACCACAACAATCCGTAGGATTGGGTGCAATTCCAGGTAATCGCAAGACTAAACACGACGTCTAATCTATTAATTACTACTCTAGCGTTATAAAGACTAGAGCACTTGATGCAAGCGGGAATCCAATAAATAACTTGAATGTAAATAAAAGTAATTAAAGAACTCAGGAATTATGAATTGAAGAACCTGGAGAACGATGAAGAACGAACCAGATGCTGCAAAAGTATAATGTTGAGGAAGATCCGACAGATCCGGCTCCTCCTCCGCTCTCCTCTTCTCTCTCCCTATTTTCTAGATTACAACTAGAACGAACTAGAACTATAACTAGAAGAACTAGAACTAGAACTAGATGAACTAGAACTAGATCTAGATGAACTAGAGGTAGAACTAGAAGAACTAGAGGGATCCTCTCTACTTGGATGAAGAATTGAAACCCTAACTTTGATTCTGTAGAAGAGGTATGATCTCCAGGGGCCAGGGGGGTCTGGTTTTATAGTCCCTTCAAGTGAATCTGGGCCGTCGGATCAAACCGACATTGATCGCACGGTTTTCCTTGATCCTTTAGGTCGGTGGAGCATAATACGCGAAACGGGTCCGAATTGGACACTGTAGCTGGGCGGGCGCCCAGGAGAGTTGGGCGGGCGCCCTGCCTCCGAGCCCGATCGGCCTCCCGTTCGTTCCCGTGGCTTCTGGAGTCTTCTAGATGGTAGAAAATTACGCAGCACGTTAATATCTCTATGTAAACCCGACGTGTGGGCCTTTCTTCCGTATTTCCTGATAACCCCCTGCAGAAATAGACAAACACCAAAACTTGTGGAATTCTGTCAGATAAAACCCTAAGTCTAGGTGTTGGTTGCATTTGGATCATTTTCTATTATTAGTTGATGGTTAAATATGTGCATTAAGGACCGTCAACAAGCTCCCCCAAGCTTAACCTTTGCTCGTCCCTCAGGAAAGATGTACTCAAGAGTTTCTGCAGTGGTTTCATACCTTAAAGATACACATGCATTCAAACAAGATCTCATCTCTGGGTTAGGGTAAACTGTTAATATTTAAACTTACTCATATTACCTTTCACCATGGGGCTTGCAACCGTCACCTGTGTCTTGAGCAGTTAAAAGATAGAACGGTCTAATCAAGCACCATGTCTCTTGTTCTTCGATTAACTATAGCTCTGGAGTTTTTGCAGATTTTCAAGTAAAACTCAGAGATTCTTTGTATGACTCTCTCTAGTCTCTCTTTTGTGGTATTTCTGGATCCTTACCAAGGTAGTAATGGTGTATGCCTTCTCTCAAAGTATGTGGTATTTTTGGTATGAGGCATAGTGGCATTGCCTTCTCTCTCACCATACTCTAATAAGGCTTTTGATATCTGGAGCTCATAGGTGGGAGACAGCTAATACATACTTACAAGACATTTATTGCATAGTCAAACCATGGATCCAGAAGAACAAGTCAATAAGTCAAATCAAGATGTGCATGTGTGGCGAATGAATGGTGTATGGTAATGATGGTGATAACAATGGTGAAAGTCTAGTTCTAGTTGTGCTCTTTTGAGGGGATACATACCTTTCTTGCACTTTTGAAACTTTTGGGGAGAATGAGATGCTCTATATTTTCTTTTTCTTTCCTCTCAGGTGGGTATCTTGTACCCCTAATTCTACTGTCGGACACTTGTCCATTTTTACCTCTCATCTCACTTTTTTTCTTTCGAGGTTCCGGGCACTTGCCCCTTTTTATTTCGTCGTATATTTTTTTTCTTCTCTTTTTTTTTCTTAGAGCACTCATCTCATGAGATAATATAGCAAGTGGTAGTAACAAGATAACTTGAGCATTTATTTCACAGGGAAAAACAAAAATATTTTTGGTTATTCTCTCCCGGATTAGGAGTAGAATATTTTTAGGTGGCTCTGGAGATGGAAATGAGTGGATGTGTGTGGATGCGTACTTCCAGAGTAGAAGCAGCATGTATGAGTGAACGTGCAAGTGAATCTTGACTTAACCACATGACAAGCTCCTAAGGGTCTACACAGCTTGACCACACTCAATGCTCATAAGCAGTAAAAAGTAAATGTGTGGCTCAAAGTCTAGCAAGCATGTATATATGGCTGTGGTAGGAATTTAAACTCTCATCATACAGGAACTCATCATGTAATATTTTAAAGATTTTCAAAGATAAAATTCTCCACAATTCTAGCATATCTAGGAACAGATAAACAGCAGCTCAACCTTCCCATATCATATCCGTTAACGACTTAGACTTTAGATCAAGTACTCTCCCCACAAGTTCAGGTTTAGAGCAAATCTTAATTAATATCAGTCATGCCTAAACTTGAGAGATATTTCAAATTTAAGAACTAGTCATGGCAGAGCAACTATTCATCATTTCCATGTGAGATCTTATCATGAGGGTTCATAGCAAATTTTATTTATTTATTTAGCAAACTAAGCAAAGATATATATAAGTACAAAATCTTTATTTGGGTTCTTATGATTATGCATCATTTAATTATCAGAGTAAATTATAAACGTGAGTAGAATACTTAGCTGGATAAATGGGGGTGCTCTCCCCCAAACTGGATTTTGACGTAATTTCTTCTCATGTAGCTAGCAACTGGTGGAGGTGTATTTGAATGTCGGCAGCACCTTGACAGTGATTAGGATGTCCTCCGTCAGCTAGTCTTCTTTGATCCTTGAATTTTGTGGAGCTCAAATAGACAACAAAGCTTTGTGGAACTGGTTAAGTGTTAGCATAAAATCTCTTAGCCGTTATCATGTTGAACCTCCTCAATAAATGTGACACTCTTTAGTAGGATCATAAATTTATTTTTATAATTTTATTTTAATAGGACAGGAATATTTTTATTTTTATTTTTATGCCACCACAGTGAATGCACTTATGGGTTTTATGCCATGAGCATACTCACATGGGGCTTACTATTTTTAACATTTTTATTTTCTTTTCAAGATGATATGAACCTGATTAACTAAGCAAACTATTTTAAAATAATTGAAAGGGAAAAAGGATAACTACCAAGTTTACCCCTTGGCAAGGCGTTCTGTGTTTTTAAGTCCTCCGAACGGGACTCTCTATTTTCTCAGTTGTCCTGGGATTCGCTGGATGGCGTAGTCGGTGGTTCCAGCAGCGCCTGGTCTTCATGTATAACTATCTTCTCTCTCCACACCTGACTCGGTGCTACGGTCTCTCAGGACAGTTCTGTTCAAGCTGTATGTCTTCAGACATTACCACTTCTCCTTCGTAGTCCGCCCATCCATCCTTGATGATTTGCCTTCTCTGGTTGCGGTTGCGTCGTCTTCTTCTTGTTCTGACCTGCTTAGAGTCTTCAACTATATAGTTAGGGTCAGTAAAGCAGCGGCGTACCTTCTCAGAGGTGAAGTGCATGTGGACTTCTCTGGTTCCAATGTACATGATTGCTTTAACAGTGCTGAGGAACAGTCTTCCAAGGATGATGGGTGGATCGTACTTGTCTTCTCCCATGTCCATAACTTTAAAATCATCTGGAGCTGAATGTATGTTGGTTGTAGGGACATGGTTCCATGCAGGAGCTGATAAGTGACTGCGGCCATTATGTTGACGTTAGATCCGGTGTCGTAGAGTGTCATCTGAAAAGAATATCCGTTGATTGTGCACTCGATGCTTGGAACACCAGGGTCATCCTACTTGATCAAGAAAGGTGACTTGAGTTGATGATCTTGACCTCCATGAACTGCAGTGACCATCTTAGCTGACTCGGTCTGCATTTGCTTGTTCCTGTTCCTCCTGTTGGTCCTCTTCCTTGGTTTATGTCGGGAATGCTCTGAGATTTGTGTAGTCTTGTTCTTGAAGGAAAATGTCTCCTTCCTCCCCTTGATGTAGAAACTGATATTGGCAGCACTAGCGTAGATGACAGCTCCCGAGGTGTTCAGGAATGGCCTCCGTAGGATGATGGGTGCCCTCTCATCAGTACCAGTCTCTATTACCAAGAAGTCTACTGGGGCGTACAAGGTACCAACTCGGACGCAGAGGTTCTTCAATATTCCCTTTGGGAAACTTAGTGTCTGATCTTGAGCATAATGTTGACGCTGGAGCCAAAGTTGCAGAGTGCTTCTAGGAAGTCCACCATGCCGATGGAGATCGGGATGACGGGACATCCTGGATTGTATCTCTTGACTGGAAGAAGGTCAGTAATTACTTCCACAACAGGGTTACTCCAGTAGTTATGTCCTCAAGCATCTCAGGGCAGTGATTGCCTAAGTGTCCAGTATCTCCAGTGTGTTTGTGCTCGTAGATCTTGGTACTTCACTTGGTGGAGTCTGGGAGTTGTAAAAGTCCTTCATATTTTACTCGAAGTGTACCTGCTCATAAAGACAAGGCAGAGATCAAGTGCATGGGCCCTGTTGGTGGAAAACACCAACAGAACCAAAAGTGTATTTGCTCTTCTCTATCCTTAAGCATAGTGAGCAAGACACAATTGATGGATAATAAGATCATGAGTGTAGCATTTAAAACATTCGTCAGATCAGATCACTCAACCTAATGGAAAGATAATCTATCTATACTTATGTTGTTGTTTTTTTATAAAATATATCTTCCAAAGATTGAGTGTGCAACATTTTAGCTAATATGATTAGGAGTGTGGAATCACAAAGGTGGAAGGACTAAACATGTAGAATCGATTGGGTTGGTTAATCTAGAGTTGTAAATCATACATGTTTGTCTCTTTTATTCATGTGAACGCCAGAACAAAGGAGAAGCTTATAGAAGTGATAGTCAAGTACCTTAAGATGTTACCTTACTTAAAGAGTGATGGTACAGTATCACCTTATAGAAGCTTTCCTTTCTTAGCGGTTGTGCATCGTGATTGTGGCAACCTCCATGGATCATCTCTTGTGAGCTATGCCTTCCTTGTGTAAATTGTTAATCGAAATGTGTCTCTCTCTTTGTCTCCAATGTGAGTTTATCTCGGGACTTCCCAGGTCGATAGTGAAAGTTTTCCTGTAGGGGTTAGTCCAACAAAATATCCAGTATCTACTATAGCATACTATTGGCTCAAAAACAACCTAGACACCATGTCTAATTTGATTTAGGAGGGCATTTTAACTTAGGCATCATACTTAATTTAAACTCCCTTGGAAGTAAGATCATCAGCCCTAAACTAAGCACCATACTTAATTAAGAGATAAATGAAACTACTCCAAACCTAGACATATACTAAAGCAAATAAAGGTAGCATGAGAGCATTTATAGAGATCTACTCAAGTGGAGACGAAGTAGTGTGATTAGTATTTAACAAATTGAGCATGTCTCAAAGGTAGGGACAACCAACATAGCAACATGGCAAAGGATGTTTTTATGTAAAGTACTCCCCCAAGCTTGAATTTTGCAAAATTCAAGTTTGGATGAATTTAATTCAATGTTGTATGATGATTGGTTGGACATACCTTGTGCTTGTCATTCATCCGATCTTCTTGCTCCAATCCTAGAAAGGTTAGTGACAAGAATACCTGAAGGAATGTTTTTACAATTATCCTTATATGCTCAACACACAAGGTAATGTTGCAAATAATTAAAAGCTCATGTTACGATCTGATCCGTGCTTGTTTTAGGACACTAAGCTTGTCCTTGGGAAACCATCAATTTATGTCGGCGAAGTGGTTTCCCCTCCAACGCTGACCTATATCAAGATCAACTCAACGACATCTGCAATATTTGATATAGACATATGCATCGACAACCGCCCTTTTAAAGTTTTTATAAATAGAAAGGATGAGGGGGTTGGAGATCTCGAATGTGATGATGTTGGAAAAACCAATGGATTGGGAAGATGTTGCATATGAGCATGGAGTAAATGAAGTGGCTATGAAATAAATTCCATGCTCATTAATGCTTAGAGTGAAATCCATGTGGTATGGTGAAAATGATAAGGTGAGTGTGGTAAAAAAGGAAAAGAAAAAGGATACACGGACGACTTGGTTCGAAACTAGCACAGCTACCGTTCCCCGGCAACGGCGCCAGAAAGCTTGTTGGGTATTTTAAACGCAAACAGAAAAATCCGCAAGCGCACGGATACCGATGTAGCCTTCACCCGGGAGTATTCCAGAGTATCGATTTTCCACAGAGAACGTGAGTGTACTAATTAAGATCCAAGATCGCCCAAGGATAACTATATGAATATTTTTGGTGGGAAGAGAGGAAGTTTCCTGAGAGTTCTCTAGTTGATCTAAGAATCAAGAATTACTTCAAGATTATCTATATCGGGACATCAGAACACTAACCACAGAAAGAGATGAGAAGGGGGCTAGGAAGGTCTGACTACGGTCCTATAAACACCGATCCGAACGTGGTGGAATACGTCGACCGTTAGGGCTGTCACTACCCTAGAGCTACCACAACAATCCGTAGGATTGGGTGCAATTCCAGGTAATCGCAAGACTAAACACTACGTCTAATCTATTAATTATTATGAAGAACGAACCAGATGCTGCAAAAGTATAATGTTGAGGAAGATCCGACAGATCCGGCTCCTCCTCCGCTCTCCTCTTCTCTCTCCCTATTTTCTAGATTACAACTAGAACGAACTAGAACTATAACTAGAAGAACTAGAACTAGAACTAGATGAACTAGAACTAGATCTAGATGAACTAGAGGTAGAACTAGAAGAACTAGAGGGATCCTCTCTACTTGGATGAAGAATTGAAACCCTAACTTTGATTCTGTAGAAGAGGTATGATCTCCAGGGGCCAGGGGGGTCTGGTTTTATAGTCCCTTCAAGTGAATCTGGGCCGTCGGATCAAACCGACATTGATCGCACGGTTTTCCTTGATCCTTTAGGTCGGTGGAGCATAATACGCGAAATGGGTCCGAATTGGACACTGTAGCTGGGCGGGCGCCCAGGAGAGTTGGGCGGGCGCCCTGCCTCCGAGCCCGATCGGCCTCCCGTTCGTTCCTGTGGCTTCTGGAGTCTTCTAGATGGTAGAAAATTACGCGGCACGTTAATATCTCTATGTAAACCCGACGTGTGGGCCTTTCTTCCGTATTTCCTGATAACCCCCTGCAGAAATAGACAAACATCAAAACTTGTGGAATTCTGTCAGATAAAACCCTAAGTCTAGGTGTTGGTTGCATTTGGATCATTTTCTATGATTAGTTGATGGTTAAATATGAGCATTAAGGACCGTCAACAGCGTGCGCGCGTGCAAGCACGCAACCTGCGTGCCTGCTAGCGTCGCCAGGCGACGTGGACGCCCCGGGCTTGTTTCCTCCTCCACTTGAGCACCAGCGTGGACGACGCCGCCCGTGTTCTCTGTCCACGACCGAGGAAACTCGACGTCTCCCTCTCTCTCAAATTCACTGTGCTCGATTCCTCTCAAACCAAATTGAGCAGTCCAATACGTTCGCCACCTCCCTGCGAACCCAGCGCACCCCCGAGCTCACTCCCTAACCCACCCAATCGCCAGTACTCCTTCTTCTCCCCCAACTCCGGCAAAAACCTCCGCCGTGAAACCCCCTCCGTGGCCGCGCTGTTCCAGTGAGTGACACACCCTGCTCGCGGTTGTTTCCGGTTCCTTTTCTGCCCCTGCAACTTATGCGCTCGCTCTTTTGCTTTGGACGCGAACAGGATTGCCGGAACGAGCTCGCCGGAGCCGGAGCACCCGCCCGACCGCACGGCCACCGTCGCCAAGCTCTTCTACCGCTTCTCCCGTTGTGGTGACGTGAGCACCGTGCTCCTTAACCCTCCCGGAAGCTCCCTGTTCCATTTGTTTACGCTCTACCGAGCCATCGTGGCCGGTCTTCGGGCAACCGACGCGGTCGCCCGCCATTTGTGCGGTGGAGGTGGGGAGAGGGAGGTAGAGCACGATTGAGTGGTAGCAACAGGTTCGCGAAGGTGAGGCGGTGCTAGTGCACACGCGCGCATGGGCCAAGACCCTCGCCAACGGAGGCCGGAGTCGTGGCCGAGCCGCCGTGCGCGACAGAGAAGGAGCTGACGGGTGGGACCTCCCCGTCAGCGTCCCGCAGTGAGAGAGGAGAGGAGGGCCTGACGAGCGGGACCCGCTCGTTAGTGACCGCGTGCAGAGAAAGGGCAGCGCACGCGGCGCGCGCATAGGCCGAGCAGGAATGGGCCGGCCTGCGGGCCGATTTCCCGGCCACTCGCTGCACAGTGTTTTTTTCTTTTTCTTTTTGTGCAGTTTTTGCTATATGTTTGATTTTGTGTAATAAATCATGTGCTGATCCCAAAATTATGAAACTTTTTGTACGGATTTCATAAAATGGATAGAGCATAGGAAAAATATTAGGTTCTATTTTTCTGGTAGTTTGCATGTCTATAGAAATTGGCTCTTTTAATTAGTAAATAAAATTTCTAAGAATTTTAATAATTTATTTATATGTCCAAAAATTACCAAAATTTGTTGGATGCCTCTGATTATTATTCCCTGGCTCCACACAAAATTTGGTGGCATTTGGATAATGCTTGAATAAAATATTAATAAACCCTTATTTAGTAATTAAATAATGATTCTAGAATAATTAGATGATAATTAGTTAAATTCTCAAAATTAGGTTTTGAGTGATTTTGGGATTGTGTGATGACATGAGGCCATTAACCATAATGACCTTTGGCATTTAATTATTGTTTGGCATTAATACTTAATTGTTGTCATTAATATTTAATTAAGAATTAATTAAGATAAAAGGATTAATAATTAGTTAATTTAGGATAATTATGAATTAAGAGGAATTTTGGTTTACCGATGCAACCTCTTGGGTAAAGACACTAAGATGTTAAACAACTTTAATTGTTGTTTAGTCTGTATTGCACCGAAAGGGCCAGTTACACTTAACTTGGTCCCTTTTTGCATATTTATCACATGCATATCATGAGCATTCATCATTTTGCGTATAGTGCACGTGACTGAAGGAGCGACCGTTGAACCAAACACTGAGGTCGGTGCTCCGTTCGAGGAAGTAGGATCCGAGACTTGGGAAGTCTCCGAGGGTCCCTCTCTGCCCTGCAACCAAGGCAAGCCCCGGATGCATTAACCCCTCCTTGAATGTTTTAAATCTTTTATCACTTATGAATTGAAAATGCTGCATTAGGTAGTTGAGAATTGGGTTAACCTACTTGCTGCATCTACTACCTTGATCTTTGTTATCTTGTCCTTGGCACCTGTTTTATTTTAAAACTACGTAGTAATGCTTAGCCCTGCTACTAGATAGGTTTTCAAACAAGAAAGTTTGAAGGGTTGTTGTGGAATACACTGATGTTCAATGATGTTTCAACTTGAGACCGGTCGGTGGACTTGCTTTAAGAATGGAGTCTTAAAGTAGTGTCTCCAACTGTGTCGATTAAGGACCGGTCCGTTGATGGCCCGCTGGGTTGAGAATTTATAGTACTAGCCACTTGCCCTCGGTAAGCCCGGTCTTATGATCCCTCGACGCGAACAGCTACTCGCGCACTGGGCGTGGAGCGATGGCGAGAGTAGTGTGTACCCACCTTACGGATCTGAGATGACCGGGAAACATCTAGATCGGCTGTAGGATGGTGGAGTACTATGCTCTCGGGTGCCGCGAACCTGGTCAAATTTGGGGAGAGCTTAATTTGGGTTGACATATGCAAGATTTGGTTCTACATATGTCGAGTGGTTAGGAACTCTAGCTGGATTGCTAAGCGGTTCGAATTGTCGTTGCTCCCCGATTGGGAGACTCAATCCACTGACCCTCATCGTAGTTAAATATGCAACTAGTTGATAAAAGAAGAAAGGGGAAATGTCTCATGAGGTTCGGATCCCAATTCCCGGACTCAGAGTGACATGAAGCTATGGCCGTTGGATAGAAAATACTTTGATTAAGGACTAGGAACTTATAGACTTGTCTATGAGAAACAACTAGATAGACTGTCCTCGAACTCCTCGACCTCTTAAGGAGAGGAATTCGTGGGTAAAACTTGAAAGTAAGGATGCACTATTAGTAAGCTTTTCAGCAAAACACTTTGGCTCCTTGCTCAGCCACTCCTTGCCTACCCCAAGCCTGCATACCTAATTTCTCCTCTTTTTCCGCCGGGTAAGTCTTGTTGAGTACTCCCGTACTCAGGGTTTTATAACCCCTGTTGCAGGTGAAGCTCAGGAGCCGACATGTTTCGGTCCCTGTTGTGTGACCGTCGTCGAGGTTGACGACGAGGAAGAGTGAGTGTGACCCATGGGCAGGGTCTGTAAATTTGTAATCTGTGTTCTAAAGTTTAAGTTGCTCCGCTGGACCTGGCTTGTAATAACACTCTACTATTTGGAAGAACTCCTTTTGTAAAATAAGTTATGTAATACTTCCGCTGTTTTACTCTGAAAGATTATTTTGGTTTTGTGTCGTCTGTGATACTGCAATGTCTTCGCAACGAGTGATCTTGGTGTTAAGGTGGCCACTTGCTATCCGGTAAGGGCGAGGAGAAGACATTTTCGTTAAACGACCATTGCTGGTGGTCGAGACGAGCTTGTTTGAAATGCCCCAGGTAGTGGTGGAATGAGCGTCCTTAGATGCTCATAGGACTTCTAAAGTGGGAGGATCCCCGGCATTACCGTCAGAGGTCCTTGGGACAATGACAGGTGTCGGTGGGCCCAAACACTTAGGAGGTTCTGCCACATCTGGTATCAGAGCATTCGTTGCTAAGATGACTGTTGTATCCTTTGAAAAACTTCAAAATCATTTGGATCCAATGCTATAAACTTGCCTATTTTGAGTCTAAGCATTTTAGTCTTATCTTACCCCTGTCTGTAGGCTTTCTTAGAATTTTTGAGGTGGTATGGGGGAGCAACATAAAGTATTGCCCTATGTTGTGAAAAAAAATTTGAAGTAATACCGTTATGAGTTGTTGATAGGAATCGTAAGTTCGTGCATGCATCATGATATATTACTTGATTAAATTCCTTCCTCCTTGTTCGGGTTGGGTTGTGTAGAATCAATCCCATTCTTGCTAACCTTTAAGGCCTCCCTTACTAATCCAAACTTACCCTCTACAGGATGGCTCGTTGGAAGCAGACTCCGCGCAAGAGGACCGGTCCAAAAGGGGTCCCCAGACACCAGTTGGCCCCGCGAAGCGATCAAGCAAGCAGTAGCCGTTCACCACCTCAGCAGGAGGTGGAAAGATTGTCCGCCGAGCTGACCAAAGTGATGAGAGAAAGGATGTACAACGGCATGGAGATCGGCGAACTTAAAGCTCAACTAGCCAAAGAAAAACGAGCCACAGAGAACTGTGAGGCCATGCTGTCCCGTATGGTGGAGGAGAGGAATGTCGCTATTGCCCGAGAAGAAGAGGCCAGGAGTGCACACAGGCATGAGCTGACTAGGATGAATGCAAAGCTGGGCAAGGCCAAGTAACTTAAAGATCTGTACATGAAGATGACGGCCACGGTCACCGCGCAGCGGGATGTCGTGTGGCAGTGGGAGGACCAGCTCCAGTTGGAGAAGCTGGAGCTGGCACATCATTTAGACACCGTCAATGACTTGGCAATGCAATATCATGATATTGCATTTGACCTATATCACCAGCTCCATCCACCTCCAGGCGAAGGAGAGATGGACACGGATGGAGAGTTGGCTGACGATGGGGAACCCGATCAAGGCCTCAGTGATGAAGAGGAGTCCGACCCCGATGACGACAACCCGGGGGGTAATCAGGACGATGGTAATGACGACCCGGGCTACAGCTCTGGCCACACCGACTAGTTCGGTGAAGCCACGGGCAACGTCGTTGTAGGATCCCTAGTTTACCGTAGTGGGGTCGGGTTTGTAATATAAGGTTTTCCTTCAGTTTAAGAAGTTGTACTCGTTTGTTCCTGGTGTGTTGAATTGAGGTTTAATAAATAAATGGAAGTATGTAAGATATGCTCTAAGTTATGAATTTCATGTGGTAACAAGTACCTATGACTCTTGTAGCAGATGCCGATGCGTACACGAGGATCTGATGGAGCCGGAACATCTCAGGGAGGGGATGATATCCCCAACCCTCCACCTGCTCCACCCTCCCTGGCTGATGCTATTGCTATTCTTTTGAGTGCCACTACCGACAACGCTCGCCTGTTACGCGAGTTAGCACAACGCCAACCACACCCCGCCCCAAACTTCAGGGCACCACACAATGGGGACGGAGAAGCTCGGTACGTGGACTTTACCGAGACAAGGCCCCCGGTATTCACCAAGGCTGATGAGCCGTTAGAAGCGGATGACTGGCTCCGGACTATGGAGCACAAGTTTAGTTTGATTTAGTGTTCAGAAACTCAGAAGCCCCTATTCGCAGCTCAGCAGCTTCGGGGAGCTGCGGGTGCCTGGTGGGAGAATTTTCTAGCTATCCAAGCTCTAGGACACCAGGTTACCTGGACAGAGTTTAAGGACGTGTTCCGCGCCCATTACATCCCTGAAGGGCTCATGTCCATGAAGGCCGAAGAATTTCTCACCTTGCAGCAAAGCGATAAAAGTGTCATGGAGTATGTGGCAAAATTTAATCATCTTTCTCAATATGCCACAGACCATGTGAACACGGATAGAAAGAAGAAAGCCTGTTTCATGCGTGGTCTAAATACCAAACTCTAGACCATGATGACCACCTGCCAAAATGCTACCTTCTACGAGGCGGTAAATATTGCTATCGCCTCAGAAGAAAAGAATAGAAAACACAAAGAAGCCAAGAAGAAGGCTGTTTCTTCCTCCTTCTCTGGTCGCGGTCAAAAGCGCCAGAGAATCATTTATCATCCACAAGGCCACGGACGCTTTCCAGCGCCGACACCTTATCATGGTCCTTTTTCCCCTCCACAATATAGACCAGGGCAGCAGGTATATCCTCGACCTACTGCCATCGCTATCGCACCACGCCAGCCGAACGCCCCAGGTGTTCGCCCCACTGCCCCACTACCCTTGTTTCAATTGTGGTAAGCCTGGGCATTTTTCCAAAGAGTGCCCCTACCCCCGCCAAACCAACCCCACTTTCCAAAGGCCACCTATGGGCCAACCCCAGCCGAGTCAATTCAGGACTGGGGCTCAGAAAGGACAAAACGTGCAAAGGGGGAAACCAGCAAAGAAAGTGGGACAAGTCTTCCATACAGAGGTGGAGACGATTCCGGAGGGTGAACCAGTAATGATGGGTACGTTTCCTATCGCGAAACATCCTGCTTCAATGCTTTTCGATTCGGGTGCATCTGATACATTCATCAATCGCACCTTTGTGTTAAAGCATGGCATACCCATTGGGGAAACACAAGATCATTTTTATATACAGTCGCCAGGAGGACGGCTGAGGTCTAAAGAAATGGTTCACCAGATACCCATCGAATTTGGTGGGCATAGTTTTCCCACTAACATGATTGTTCTTAACGACTAGGAGATTGATGTCATATTAGGCATGAAGTGGATGGCACAACGATGGGTTGTGCTAGATACTTTGCATCGAACCATTAAAATCCCATTGCCCAATGAGAAATCTTACCTTCTGATCCAGTTAGCTACTCCCAAGCGGACAATTGGGCAAGTTCATGCCACTAATGTGTCTGCAGTCAAAGATATCCCGGTAGTTCGAGATTTTCCGGATGTATTTCCTCAAGTCCTACCAGGTCTGCCACCGGACCGAGATGTCCAGTTTAATATAGAATTGAAACCAGGGACAGCCCCAATATCTCGAAGGGCCTACCGAATGGCACCGAAAGAACTGGCCGAATTAAAAACCCAACTACAAGAGCTGTTGCAGAAAGGTTTTATTCAGCCCAGTTCCTCTCCATGGGGTTGCCCAGCCTTTTTGTGAAAAAGAAAGATCAAACATTAAGGCTGTGTGTCGATTATCGTCCCCTGAATGAGGTGACGATTAAAAATAAGTACCCATTGCCCTGTATTGACTTACTATTTGACCAATTAACCGGGGCTAAAGTATTCTCAAAAATTTATTTGAGATCAGGGTACCATCAAATTAAAATTAGGCCAGAAGATGTATGAATACTTGGTGATGTCCTTTGGGTTGACTAATGCACCGGCCCATTTCATGTACTTGATGAACTCTGTCTTCATGCCAGAACTGGACAAATTTGTGGTCGTCTTCATTGATGACATCTTGATCTACTCCAAGACTAAGAAAGAACATGCTGAACATATGAGAATTGTGCTGACCCGTCTTAGGGAGCATCAACTATATGCCAAGTTCAGCAAATGTGAGTTCTGGCTGGACAAAGTCCATTTCCTGGGTCACGTGTTATCAGCGGAGGGAGTCACTATAGACCCAGGCAAGGTAGAAGATGTGTTGAATTGGAAACCTCCGACTACGGTACATGAGGTCCGTAGTTTTCTGGGTATGGCGGGATATTACCGTCGCTTTATCCTGGACTTTTCAAGGGCCGCCAAACCAATCACAACCTTGCTCAAGAATCAAAAAAAATTTGTTTGGTCACCTCAATGTGAGCAAGCCTTTCAGACTCTGAAAAGGTTATTGACAACTGCACCTGTCTTAGTGCTGCAGACATTCAACTCGCTGTCAGAGTGCTGCAGACATTCAAATACACCTCCGCCACATGCTAGCTACAACAGAAGAAATTACGTCAAAATCCAGCTTGGGGGAGAGCACCCCCATTTATCCAGCTAAGTGTTTCTACTCGCATTATACTCAAATAATAAAAAGATGGATAATCATGAAAACCCAAATAAAAATTTTGTGCTTATATATATCTTTGCTTAGTTTGCTAAATAAATAAATAAATAAAGATCGCTATGAACCCTCATGATAAGCTCTCACATGGAAATAATGAATAGTTGCTCTGCCATGACTAGTTCTCAAAATTGAAATCTCTCTCAAGTTTAGGCATGACTGTTATTAATTAAGATTTGCTCTAAACCTGAACTTGTGGGAAGAGTACTTGATCTAAAGTCTAAGTCGTTAACGGATATGATATGGGAAGGTTGAGCTGCAGTTTATCTGTTCCTAGAGATGCTAGAATTCTGGAGAATTTTATCTTTGAAAATATTTAAAATGTTGCATGATGAGTTCTTGTATGATGAGAGTTTAAATTCCTACCACAGCCATATATACATGCTTATTGGACTATGAACCATTCATTTACTTTTTACTGCTTATGAGCATTGAGTGTAGTCAAGCTGTGTAGACCCTTAGGAGCTTGTCATGTGGTTAAATCAAGATTCACTTGCACGTTCACTCACGCATGCTGCTTCTACTATGGAAGTACGCATCCGCATATATCCACCCATTTCCATCTCCAGAGCCACCCAAAAGTATTCTACTCCTAATCCGGGAGAGAATAGCCAAAAATATTATCCTACCTCTGTTCTTCCCTGTGAAATAAATGCTCAAGTTATCTTGGTTACTACCACTTGCTATATTATTTCAGGAGATGAGTGCTCTAAAAAAAAGAAAAAAAAGAGATACGAGGAAATAAAAAGGGGCAAGTGCCCGGAACCTCGAAAGAAAAGAAAAAGTGAGACGAGAGGTAAAAATGGACAAGTGTCCGACAATAGAATTAGGGGTACAAGATACCCACCTGAGAGAAGAAAAATAAAAAAAATATATAGAGCATCTCATTCTCCTTAAAAAGTTTCAAAAGAGCAAGAAAGGTATGTATCCCCTCAAAAGAGCACAAGTAGAATTAGACTTTCACCATTGTTATCACCATCATACACCATTCATTCACCACACATGCACATCTTGATTTGCCTTATTGACTTGTTCTTCTAGAACCATGGTTTGACTATGCAATAAATGTTTTATAAGTATGTATTAGCTGTCTCCCACCTATGAGCTCCAGATATCAAAAGCCTTATTAGAGTAGGGTGAGAGAGAAGGCAATGCCACTATGCCTTATACCACAAATACCACATACTTTGAGAGAAGGCATACACCATTAATGCCTCGGTAAGGATCCAGAAATACCACAAAAGAGAGACTAGAGAGAGTCATACAAGGAATCTCTGATTTCTATTTGAAAATCTGCAAAAACTCCAGAGCTATAGTTAATCGAAGAACAAGAGACATGGTGCTTGACTAGACCGTTCTATCTTTTAACTACTCAAGACACAAGTGACGGTTACAAGCCCCATGGTGGAAGGTAAAATGAGTAAGTTTAAATCTTAACAGTTTACCCTAACCCAGATATGAGATCTTGTTTGAATGCATGTGTATCTTTAAGGTATGAAACCACTGCAGAAACTCTTGAGTACATCTTTCCTGAGGGACGAGCAAAGGTTAAGCTTGGGGGAGCTTGTTGACGGTCCTTAATGCTCATATTTAACCATCAACTAATCATGGAAAAGGATCCAAATGCAACCAACACCCAGACTTAGGGTTTTATCTCACAGAATTCCACGAGTTTTGGTGTTTGTCTATTTCTGCAGGGGGTTATCAGGAAATACAGAAGAAAGGCCCACACGTCGGGTTTACATAGAGATATTAACTTGACGCGCAATTATCTACGATCTAGAAGAGTCCAGAAGCCACGGGAGCGAACGGGAGACGTGACGGGGCCGGGCACTGGGCGCCCGCCCTACCTTACTGGGCGCCCGCCCTCCCTTACTAGGCGCCCGCCCTCCCCCTGGACCAATCAGGGTGAAGCTCGGGCATCATGCTCCACCAACCTTATACTTCATGGAAAACCACACGATCAATGTCGGTTTGATCCGACGGCACAGATTCATCTGAAAAGACTATATAAGAAAGGCCCCCTGGCCCTTGGAGATCATACCTCTTCTACAGAATCAAAGTTAGAGTTTCAATTCTTCATCCAAGTAGAGAGGATCCCTCTAGTTCTTCTAGTTCTACCTCTAGTTCATCTAGATCTAGTTCTAGTTCATCTAGTTCTAGTTCTAGTTCCTCTAGTTCTAGTTCTAGTTAGTTCTAGTTGTAATCTAGAAAATAGGGAGAGAGAAGAGGAGAGCGGATGAGGAGGAGCCGGATTTGTCGGATCTTCCTCAACATTGTACTTTTGCAGCAACTGGTTCGTTCTTCATCGTTCTCCAGGTTCTTCAATTCATAATTCCTGAGTTCTCTAATTACTTTTATTTACATCCAAGTTATTTATTGGATTCCCGCTTGCATCAAGTTCTCTAATCTTTGAAACATTAGAGTAGTAATTAATAGATTAGACGTGGTGTTTAGTCTTGCAATTACCTGGAATTGCACCCAATCCTGTGGATTGTTGTGGTATCCTTAGGGTAGTGACAGCCCTAACGGTCGACGTATTCCACCTCGTTCGGATCGGTGTTTGTAGGACCGTAGTCGGAGCTTCCTAGCCCCCTTCTCATCTCTTTCTGTGGTTAGTGTTCCGATGTTCCGAAATAGATAATCTTGAAGTAATTCTTGATTCTTAGATCAACTAGAGAACTCTCAGGAAACTTCCTCTCTTCCCACCAAAAATGATTATATAGTTATCCTTGGGTGATCTTGGATCTTAATTAGTACACTCACGTTCTCTGTGGAAAATTGATACTCTGGAATACTCCCGAGTGAAAGCTACATCGGTATCCGTGCGCTTGCGGATTTTTCTGTTTGCGTTTAAAATACCCAACATCGTGTTCATAGCATGTGAACTAGTTCTTAGTTCTTGTGCTATGTTCTTGATATGTTCATCATTGTTCTTCATTTTTCATCAGATTAGTATGATTAGGACTAGAATTAGGAATGGGATGATGGTTCACTGTGCTGTGATGGTTGCTCTTAGCCTAGCCTATCACTCCGAAGGGGTGGGGCCTGCGGGGGTTAGGAGTTGTTTCCAATTACAAGAACATGGTGTTCAGGTATGTGGGAATCAGTGGATGTGTGGTGTAACGGAACCGCCCAATTTACAAGAGATCAACTATGAAAAACTCCTGCCAAAGTAGTTGCTTTAACATAATCGAACTCTCATAAACCCGGTAGTACATAAAATCATGAGGGATTTCAAACCAACCATCATACAAGCCAAGATCGTAGTGATTCAATATAACAAGTCACATGTTGAATCTATTTCACAAGTAGTTTGATATACATCAGAGATCAATATAGTTATTACAACTTGAGTTGAAAAGTAGCGGAAGTAAAGTAAGTTGAAACTAATATTACCCTTATTTCGAATACATGCCAATATTCATGTCAACTCCAACAAAAGCAACATAGATAAGGTAACTAAAAAGGACCATGACGATGATCTTACTCCTCTAATATGGTAGGAGTCATCCAACTCTTGCAGTAGGCATGATACATCATAACCTGCAATAAGTGGGAATAACCCCTGAGTACAAGAAGGTACTCAGCTAGACTTACCATCATAAACTAGAAATAATATGACACCAGAGAGTATGCAAAGCTTTATTGGTGGGGCAAGCTTGACAACACTTTTTGTATAAAAAGCATAAGTTACAAATAAGTGACCTTTCAAGTACTTAGCTCAAGTTAATAATTATTAACCTGTCATCTAGATTAGCTCCTATACTAAAGCAATCACTTGATTAAGATACAATAGTAGTACCAATATTCGATGTGGCATTTCCAACATCATCATCATGCCATAACCATCCAAGTGTTCCATAAACATTACTATGATGACAGGGCTCAAGTCAAGTGCTCACTATCCAGGAGCGATGGCGATTCGAATCTGTTGATGCAAAAGCTGATCTGCAAACACAAAGGGCTAATACCCGATTTAAACGTTAAGGCGTGCCAGCCGATTTGACCTTACTATCGGCAAAGGTGGTAACTCAAATACTTTGGTCCCGACAACAGCGATGCGCCCGGATGTCACGGCCAAGAGGTATTCACGCGGAACTTGAGAACACGTCGAACTTAAGGCGACGAATTCCTAAGAACTCGTAATGAAAAGAAGAAAGTATGACGAAGTCGTCGAAAAAGTAGATGCTTGGAATATGAGTAAAACGTGTATTTGATTGTTTGATTCTTTGATAGATCATTACAAGGCCCTAAGGTCCACAATTATACCCTGCTCAAAGAGCTACAATCAGACACGACTAGGACTCGAATTCCAAATTAAACAGAATCTGTATACAAAATGAATTTAAACAACTAAGGAAAACTAAAAACCACCCCCTTGCAACCGACCGGGACACCGCCATATATCAATCGGCAACCTCCACGCGTTCCTTCAGAGTCATCGGCAGTCTTCCTGTTATTGCCATCGGCAAACACCAATATTGATCATCGGCAAGAATACGTTACCACCTCTAGTCATAGTCAATCTTCTCTTCATCGGCACCCATCCTCATCGGCAACTCTTCTGCAAGCTAGTTACTCTTGCTCTACCTGCCGATCTATACTCTGCTGGTCTCTAGGTACGTGTCCAAAAACGGTGTCAACACATGCCCCCCAATTTCGGAGTATGAAATCATTAATGCTCCGAAATTCTCTGCAGTAACGATGTCTTTCCACAATCAATGCTCCCAATCTGGCAACCGACAGCCTTAATCTGAACAACTCTGATCCTATTCCCCTGCAGATTTCTCGAAATCCTCAACCTCCCAAACTGACATTTCCACTTTAGTCATGCATCGGCAATATTACCGTTACACGGACTTGCCGATGGACTAACCAGGACGCCTATATCTTATCCTCCCAATCGGCTATCTTCACTTTATTCGCCCATCGGCAATATGACCGTTACAAGGCACTACCGATGGACCGACCAAGAGATCTCGCATAGTAAAATATCTCTGGATAATGACCGCTTCCTGTCAAATCGCCTGCACAATCCCTTGATCATCGTGCGAACAGTTACCATATCTACCTGAGTACCCACGGATTTCACGGATACGGCGAGGAGATAAGTCAGATTTGCCCTTGCCCGTTTTGTCCTATAAATAGTTCCTTCTCGGGTACTGCTTCCCCATCACATCATTCCACCGCTCCAACTCCACTTTCCCGGCGGCGACACTGTTCGTGAGCTCCAAGATCTCCGACGAAGTCCTTCTTCACCAACTTCGAAGCCCTCGATCATCCTCTTCGTGGCAAGATGGCCATCAACTTCACTGTTCCTGAGGTTAGTTCTTCACTCCACCTTTTGTGCTTTTTCTCGCATCCCTGTTCACCCACAATCTATTTTACTGAACATTTTCTTTTTCTTTCTCTGTTTTTTCTTTTACCTTCAAAACCATTAGAATCTGTCCAACAAAATCGTCATCCCCACCGATCAACCACACCTCCAATGTCTTGGTCCGTTGGGGAATCCAGATCCAACCGACCTCATTAACGCAGAAACCAACAGGATCCCTTTTAGAGTCGAGAACTTCTCTTTGGATCTATGGAAGGATACTTTGCGTTCTTGGCCCAGTCCTACTGTGGGATGGAAAGACTGGTTCTTGAGGGTTAGCCACTCGAATGAAGTCAAATGGGGCGAGAGAAAATTGGACCAATGCATCAGATTGTCTATCGCCGATATGCATAGGAATGAGTCATTGTTGATAGCTGTATCGTACTTCTGGTCAGACACACTCAATGCCTTCGTCTTTTGCCACGGCCCTGCTTCCCCTACACTTGCCGATGTAGTTATGCTCACTGGCCTAGATGTATCTTCTGCCGATGGCACCCATTTATTTGACACCACGCCTAGCGCCAAGGTAGAAACCCGCTCCATCGGCGACTGGTCCGGGTATATTCAGAAGTACCGCAAAACGGGGTCCGTCGATATAAAGGAACAAACCACCTTTCAAAACATGTGGCTGGACAAGTTCGTATTCTGTGGCCGATCGGTAGGCCCGACCTCCGTCTATCTATCGGCAGCAGAGAGACTGGCTAACGGTGGCCGATTTCCCCTCGGCCGATACCTGCTCGGTGCAGCCTATCACCTCCTTCACCAAGTGACCAGAAAACTCCTACTCGGCCAGCCCATCGGCAACTTGGGAGGTCCCTGGTGGTTCATCGACATGTGGCTCAGCCTCCACATGCACAAGCATCTTGAGTTTGATCTTTTTGCACAGCGTTTCCCAAGGGACATAGCCGAGGACCATGAACTGGATGAAGAAGAATCGGCAACACGTCCTCCCCTAAACTTCGGTGAGGCTGTCATAGCTCTGCCTGGCACAGGAGGTAATCCAGATCAGGTCAGCCGATTCTTCCAAACCTTGTACGAAGGCTTGACTAGAGAGCAGCGAGCATGGTTGCCTTATGATGATCCAGACACCATGTTTCCTCTGGTTTTCAATCCGTTCAATGATGCTCTCAACAAAGATCATGAAGTGATGATGGCACTGATCACTCCCAGAGCTATACCAGTGAATTTCTTTGGCAGTGGGAAAACCTCCGTCCAGACCTATGAGTTTTACAATCCATCGGCACTAGCTCGTAAATTAGCTTTCGGCCAGCTGCCGATTGCACTCTGTTATGCCGATGTGATAAAACCAAGGGAAACCATCACCAGCCTCCTTGAATGGACCTGAGTAGCTCAACCGCCATCAAGTGCCTATACAGATGCAAACTTGTCGGAGTGGGTTCTAGCCGCCTTCATCACTCAGGCGTACAAGCAATGGTTGGCAGAACGGAAGGAGCATCTATTCTGTAGATCGGCTCTTACGTACCGCGGCACGATCGATCCCGAGTACGAAGTTCCCAATAATACTGTAAGTATCTTCAAACCGATGTTTTAATTTTCTCAATTTTATTTCCATCGGTGATTCACCTTTGTATCATCTTGCAGGTTGACAATACCCCTCCATCGGTTAGCAGGAGTGGCAAGCCGATTGACCTGTTTCCATCAGGCCCAATCTCTTCAATCGGCAACAATGCTCCCACCCTATCCGCCATCATGCATCGAGGTGTTCGCCTCAAGAAAGTTACCACCAAGAGGACTCAGATATCCTCATCGGTAGCTGCCTCTACCTTGGCACAGGCGTTCAAGGTATACCTTCAATTTTTATACCGATCTTATTCTTATATTTGTCAAACCTGTACTTACGAGTCTTTCTTTCTGTATCAGCATTCCAGCGCATCGGCAAGGACCAAAAGCAAAGGTGCCGATGCCCCCCAGTCCAGCCAGTAGAAGAGAAAAGATACCAAGAGTACCAGAGCACAGACAAAGCGCCAGAGAGTAGCAACTCCTCCTCCTCCTCCGGTATCTCCAATCCCGGTGGAATCCTCTCCTTCTTCTCCAGAAACACAGACACAGCAAGTACCATCTCCCTCTCCAATGCAAGAAGCACCACAAGTGGAAGAACCCCAACTAGAAGGACCTCAACCAGAAGTACCTCAGCCAGAAGATACATCGGCTGATGTGCATGAACAAACTGCCAATCCAGCGGGTTCCATTATAGCATCGGTGGTCTCTTCCATCCCGACAAGTACTGCTCCTCCTCAAGGTGACACACTTTTATAAGATTACTGCCGATGAACTTGTCTTTCCTGCCTCATAACCACTTCTATTAATTTTTTAGCTGATATAGTTCCATCGGCAACTCTGGCCGATCAACCCGTGGCCCCATCGGCATCTTCAAGTCAAATGCGGGAGATTGCCCTGAAACAAGTAAGTTATCCAACCTTTGTTTGCATCATTTATCAATACCTGACCATAGAATAACTCGTTTTACTTCCTTTTCAGGAGCAAGACTCTCCCGACAGCTTGTTTTCTTTCGCCATCGACATCTCCGAAGACGAGGGTGAAGAAGCAAGCTCTTCTCGGGCAGTTGGGATCACATCGGCAGAAGTCAGGGCAAAGCTATAAGAATTATCATCTCTCCTCCACCAAGACACAGCCCAGCTAGTCGATGATTTCGATCCGGCCAAGGCTTTATTCAAGACCCTGAGAGGCCAAATCCCCGCCGATGCCGAAGAAGTTCTCTTTCAAGCAGCACACCTGGAGAGCCGTCAACTTCAGTACCAGAGAGCTACCCGGCGCCTTGCCGACTGAGCCGCTCAGACTCGCCTTTTCGAGGAGATGATGAAAGAAAAGCTCCTGACCGATGAGAAGCACAAGAACATCGGCACCTTGAAGTCCTCAGGTGACGCACTGAAGCAGAAGATCTCTGATCTATCGGCAAAAAGAGAAGCCCTGTTGGCAGAACTCAAGCAAGTGGAGGATGCCCTATCCCAAGCCCAACAGGAAGAGAGTCAACTGCCAGAGACCATCAAGCTCCTTGAGCAAGAGCGAAATGCCCATGGTCGCAAAGCACTGCAGTTGAAGAAGAAGTTGCAGCCGATAGAAGGTTCTGTCGATGAAGACGTCAAAGAGATAGAAGCAGCCAACCAAATCCGCCTACGTGCCATATCGGCTATCCAAGCGCTGCTAAACATGTGAGTTCTTCATCGGCAACATACCCGCTTCTTCCTGCTTTCCAGCCTTCTTGATGTTTAGTCTAGCCGATAGGACTGTTATCGGCATCTTTTGGAACATTAAGTCCGGCCACATTTTAATCCAGCTGATAGGAGTGTTATCGGCATTTAAACTTTTATGCATCGACCCATATGCTGGGGTAGTACTTCTTTAGATATTTGCCATTTAATGCTCTGGGAAATTCAACCCCTTCGAGAGTTTCTAAAATGTAGACATTACCAGGAGCCGATCAACTTATCCGATAGGGACCCTCCCAATTGGGAGACCACTTCCCAAACTTTGAACTTTTAGTCCCGATCGATAAAATTAATTTCCATACTATGTCTCCATCGGCAAACTCCTTAGCTTTTACCTTCTTATCATACCATCTGGCAACTCTTTTCTTATTCTCTTCTATACTCATCAAAGCCCTCAGCCGATGCCCTGGTAGATCATCCAACTCGTCTGTCATCAAAGTAGCGTAATCATCAGCAGCCAACTGATCTTGAAAAGATAATCGACTAGACCCAGCCTTAATCTCCCAAGGTAACACTGCATCATGCCCATACACCAACTGATAGGGTGAAACCTTGGTCGATCCATGACAAGCCATCCGGTATGACAATAAAGCTTCATTTAACAACGTGTGCCACCTTCTAGGATTTTCTTCAATCTTCCGTTTAATAAGCTTAATAATTCCTTTGTTAGATGCCTCGGCCTGCCCATTAGCTTGAGCATAGTAAGGAGAAGAGTTCAACACTTTAATTCCCATACCGATTGTGAATTCATCAAACTCCCCAGATGTGAACATAGTACCCTGATCGGTAGTAATTGTTTGAGGGATCCCAAATCGGTAAATAATGTGCTCTTTCACAAAATCAATCATGTTAGCCGAGGTAACTTTCTTCAAAGCAATGGCCTCAACCCATTTGGTGAAATAATCGGTGGCAACCAAGATAAACTTATGCCCTTTGCTAGATGGCGGATAAATCTGACCGATTAAGTCAATAGCCCATCCCCGGAACGGCCAAGGTTTGATAATGGGATTCATTGCCGATGCGGGTGCTCTTTGAACGTTACCAAATTTCTGACATCCTTGACATCCCTTGAAATATTTAAAGCAATCTTCAAGTATGGTCGGCCAATAATACTCGTTCCTCCTAATCATCCATTTCATCTAGAAAGCCGACTGATGTGCTCCACATACCCCTTCATGGATTTCTCCCATCAAATTCCTAGCTTCATCATCTCCTAAGCATCGGAGAAGAATCCCATCAATAGTTCGGTAATACAATTCATCTTCGAGGAGCACATATTTGGTGGCTTGAAACCGAACCCGCCTTTCAACTTTCTTAGATGGATCCTTCAAATAATCAACGATTTCTTTTCTCCAATCATCGGCACCGATTGCCGATATTGCATTAATCATAGGCTGATACCCCGAGGCATGCTGAGCCAACCGATTGGCCTCTTCATTATGCAGTCGAGGAACATGCTCTAATCGGAAATCTTTGAATTCCTTCAACAGTTGCATACTCCTTTTGTAATAAGTTATGAGGACTTCACTTCGGCATTCATAGTTTCCGGCCAATTGAGTTATAACTAGTATGGAATCCCCGAAGACTTCAACAGCATCACCATAAACTTCTCTTAACAACTCCAATCCCTTTACTAAAGCTTGATACTCAGCCTGATTATTCGTCGACGTGGCAACAATCGGCAAGGAAAACTCATACTTCCTTCCCCGAGGGGAAATTAAAACTATGCTGATTCCTACCCCCCGGTCACATGTGGATCCATCAAAGAAGAGCGTCAAGGTACAATTTCTAAAGCCTCCACTTCACCGCAATGTTGAGTTACAAAATCGGCCATAATCTGTCCCTTAATTGCTTTAGCCGATTCGTAACACAGATCAAATTCCGACAGCGCCAAAATCCATTTGCCGATCCTGCCACTCATAATTGGCATAGATAGCATGTACCGGACCACATCATCTCTGCAAATAACAGTGCATTCGGCCGATAGCAAGTAGTGTCTTAACTTGATACAAGAGAAATACAGGCACAAGCATAGCTTCTCAATAGCCGAATATCTGGTCTCAGCATCAATCAACCTCCTGCTTAAGTAATAGATTACACGCTCTTTCCCTTCAAATTCTTGAATTAAAGCCGAACCGATGACCATCCCATCGGTAGATAAATATAATCTGAAGGGCTTCCCTTGCTGAGGTGGAATGAGAACTGGAGGATTTACTAAATAATTCTTGATTTCATCCAGAGCTAACTGTTGTTCTTTCCCCCAAACAAATTCTTTATCGGCTTTTAGCTTAAGAAGAGGACTGAAAGCACGAATTTTACCAGACAAATTAGATATAAACCTTCTGATAAAATTTACCTTGCCGATCAAGGACTGGAGTTCGGTCTTGTTGGTAGGGGCCACTATCTTATTGATGGCATCAATAGATCTTCGACTGATTTTGATCCCCCTTTGGTGCACCATTGTTGACGGTCCTTAAGTATCAAATTTAATTATCAAATAAATAAAGAAAAGGTTCCAAATGAAATCAACATCTAGACTTAGGGTTTTATCTGACAGAATTCCACGAGTTTTGGTGTTTGTCAATTTCTGCAGGGGGTTATCAGGAAATACGGAAGAAAGGCCCACACGTCGAGATTACATAGAGATATTAACGTGCCGCGCAATTATCTTACATCTAGAAGACTCTAGAAGCCACGAGACCGAAGCGGAGGCGAAACGGGGCCTGACCCTGGGCGCCCGCCCAGGTGATCAGGGCGCCCGCCCACCTCTTGAGTCCAATTAGGACTCTGCTTCGCGGGAGATCTCCACCGACCTAATGGATGAATCTAAACCATACAATCTAAGTCGGTTTGATCCAACGACCCATATTCACTTGAAGGGACTATAAAACCAGACCCCCTGGCCCCTGGAGGAGAGAGCCTCTCAACCCTAATTCATTGTTCCTCAAGGGAGAAGAAGCCTCTGATCAAGATTAGAGCCACCACATCAATTAGATATCTAGATTAGCATAGCTACATAGGATTAGAACTAGAAGGAGTGAATCTTCGATGGGTTTCCGGATCTGTCAAGAGGATTCTTGGTAATTCTCTAATTGTGCTTCTAATTACTTTCTAATTATCTTTGTTCTTCAATATTATGAATATGACTTTGTTCTACTTCAATATATTGCTTATGACTTTGCTCTACTTGCTTATATTCAAGATTATATTGTTCTTAGTTTATCATAGTTATGTACTTGGCTTAGTTAGATTGGATCTATATACATGCTTAGGATCGTATAGCGTTTATCCATCGGATCCATGGGTAAATGATAGATATTGTGTAGGCGTGGTGCTTATACCGTATTTATCTGCGATTGTACCCAATATGCCAGATCGTGGGGTGGTTCGTGATAGTGACAGCTTCATTGATTCTTATATAGTCCCCCTCTCGTGTATTGGGCTGGCAGAGCAACATTATTACAGGGGAGTGATTGCTATGTTTCTCATATTCCTTGCTAATATCACTATGCATGGGCGTAGTCTTGTCTCACAATGATTGCTAAGTATGCTTGCACTAACTATGATAATGCTAGACTATATAGTTGAGAATAACTTAGGAAATATTCTTGTAGTTCGTTCTAATTCCATGCTAATGACTTTCTAGAGTATCTAATTGAGGTGCTTATCATATTTATTATGTGGCTAGATCAGATTAATTATCTTTGTCACTATTCATTATCTCATATATCTTTTATGTGACACTTATCCCTGTATGAAAGAGTTAGATAACTGTTGTCAATTATACTTGCAATGATAGATACTCAATCTCATATTCTATTCTGTAATCAATATTGATGATTGTTAATCCCTTCCCAGTGGTAAAAATATAAATAACGATACCTGGAATACTTCCCGGTTAAAATGCTACATCGGTATTAATATGTGCGCTTGCAGATCCCATTCATTATTTATTTAGAAGAGCAATTGCATATTTCAATACCATGTCTCTCATGTCATGCTGGGGATGACAACTTGGCTTAAATGGTGTGAGAGATAGGTTTGGCATTTTTGGCACCGTTACTAGATTTAGAGAACTTAGTCTACTTTTGGTAATGATGTTAAGAATACCCAACAACCATGAAACCAAGAAATTGCCATGCCGACACACCAAATGCACACTTATTGGGATTCATTTTCAAACCATGCTTCCTCGTGCATTCCAACACCTTCCGTAGATCGGCAAGATGCTTTGTGAAGTCTCCAGACTTAACTACCACATCATCAATGTAAATTTGCACCAGCTTGCCAATGAACTCATGAAATATAAAATTCATGGCCCTTTGATAAGTAGCACCAGCATTCTTTAAGCCAAAGGTCATGACTATCCATTCAAACAACCCGACACGACCAGGACATCTAAATGCAATCTTTGGAATATCCTCTTCTGCCATGAATATTTGATTGTATCCTGCATTGCCATCCATAAAGCTAATGATCCGATGCCCAGCCGTAGCATCAACTTGCAGATCGGCAAGTGGCATTGGGTAGCCATCCATCGGTGTAGCTTTATTAAGATTCCTGAAATCAATGCAGACCCAAAGCTTCTCGTTCTTCTTGTAAACCGGGACAACATTGGAAATCCACTCGGCATACCGACACTGCCGAATAAATTTGGCTTCAATAAGTTTAGTTATTTCGGCCTTGATATCAGGAAGGATATTAGGATTACATCGGCGAGCTGGCTGCTGATGAGGCCGAAATCCAAACTTGATAGGCAACCGATGTTCAACAATCGATCGGTCCAAACCAGGCATCTCAGTATAATCCCAAGCAAAGCAATCTTTATATTCCTTTAACAAATCAGTCAACTGTTGCTCACACTCAGGATTTAATTTAGCACTAATAAAAGTAGGTCTAGGTTTATCACCACTACCTATATCTACTTCTACCAAATCGTCAGCCGATGTGAATCCCTGGCCTAACTTTCCATCATCGGCGAACCTATCCATTAAAAACCTTCGTCAGAACCGACTGCTTGGATCGGTGGAATTTCATAATCAACCACTTTGAGAAAATCCATTTCCCAAACTTCTCCTGAAATACACCTAGTCCTTTCGTAGGTGTCTGCCTCTGCCGATGCAATAACATAGGAAGAATCTCTCGGGACAATCTCAATCTTATCACCTACCCACTGGACCAAGCACTGGTGCATTGTAGACGGGATGCAAGAATTGGCATGAATCCAATCTCTCCCGAGCAACAGATTGTAGGCACCTTTTCCACTGATCATGAAGAAGGTCGTCGGCAAGGTTTTGCTACCGATGGTCAATTCTACGCAGATGGCTCCTTTAACTGGGGACACATTTCCCTCGAAGTCTTTGAGCATCATATCAGTTTTGGTCAGGTCCTGATCTCCTTTCCCAAGCTTCCGATACACTATATAAGGCATGATGTTGATAGCAGCCCCACCGTCAATTAAAATCTTGGTCATCGGCTGACCATCAACCCTTCCTTTGACAAACAGAGCCTTAAGATGTTGTCTTTCATCATCGGTAGGCTTCTCAAAGATGGCTGTCATCAGATCTAGAGCCAACTGAGCTATCTAGTTGGAAAACTCCAACTCATCATCACTGGATGGCGCAAGGAACTCCATCGGCAACATAAAGACCATGTTGACATCTGCCGATGGACCTTTCCCCTTAGGATCCGGTTGTTGCTGATCCCCAGACTGCCCAGAGTTCTCCCCCTTGCTTAACTCTTCTGGCCTTTCGCGCTGCAGCCTACTTTTCTGTGTCCTGGTCAATCCTTCTGGACACCATGGAGGAAGTTGTTGCTGCCTCACCGTTGGGCGACAATTTTCCTTTGACTCTACTCAATAAGTATTGGCATCCCTACAAAATATGAACTCATCGGGAACCCGTGAATTAGCCATCTCTTCAAGTTCTTCCTGGTTCCTGGGGAAATACTCAACACGATCTCCAAGCCTGTCGTGCACGCTGAGCCTGCCCCCCAGCCGATCATGAACGGATGCCCTCCCTCTAATCGGCCCATTAAATTCTCTACCATTATCACGATAGCGCCGATCATACCTGTCATACCGGTCATAACCGTTGCACTCTGGACAATCTCCGACAGTGGGAAGTTTGATATTATCCTCCCAACAATGAATGAAGAACGGACAACTCCAGTGATCCCTATGCAGATTCCACTCCTGCCGGCGTCTTTCTTCTTCCCGGCGATAGTCCTCTTGCCGGTGCCGATACCGATCTTCACGTTGCTGCCAAGTCTCCCGAGGCCTTCTGTGAGTTATTACAATACCAGAACGGGGAAGCCTCCTTGAGTTAACTCCCTCCTAGTCTAGGCCTTTTCCTTTTGCATCGGCGGTAGTGATTTGATGTTGTGGATCCACCGATGCACTTCTTTCAGCTGCCTCCGACGTCAAGACCTTGGCCTTTCCCTTAGCATCTAACATGTTTGTTGGGAAAGGATGTTGATCAATCTTCATCGGCTTCTGTGCTTTAGAGCTGTCAAATTTGATCCTTCCTGACTCTATAGCCGATTGCAGCTGTTGCCTAAATACTTTGCACTCATTGGTGCTGTGAGAAGTTGCATTGTGCCATTTACAATACTTCATCTTCTTCGACTCCTCAGCCAATGGGATCACATGATTAGGTGATAATTTGATCTGACCATCCTGAAGTAGAAAGTCAAATATCCGATCGGCCTTAGTGATATCAAATGCGAATTTTTTTGGCTCTTTATGTCCAAAAGGACAAGACATCGGCTTCTTGTTTTTCACCCACTCTGCCAAGCCGATGACTGGTTCTTCATCAGAGTCCGAGCTGGTTGTTTCATCAACGAATGACACCTTCTTGTTCCATGCTCTCTTGGGCTCGAAAGGCTTGATATCTTGATCAGAAATTCTCTGCACCAAATGACTTAAGCTTTCAAACTCCTGAGATGCATACTTGTCCCTGATGTGTGGCAACAAACCCTGAAAAGCCAAATCGGCTAGCTGCCAATCATCCAGAACCAGGCTATAGCATTTGTTCTTGACCTCCCGTATCCTCTGCACAAAACCTTCAACCGATTCATCATTGAGTTGCCTTAGTTTAACCAAATCGGTGATCTTCTTCTCATGGACCCCAGAAAACAAGTATTTGTGGAATTGTTTCTCCAAATTGGCCCAAGTAATCACTGAATTGGGAGGTAATGATATAAACCAGGTGAAATCTGATCCAGACAATGATGATGAGAATAAACGAACCCTTAACTCTTCCCTGTTACCAGCTTCTCCGCATCGGATGATGAATCTGTTGACGTGTTCCATGGTCGACGTGTCATCCTGCCCAGAAAACTTAGTAAAATCTGGCACCTTGTACCGATTTGGAAGCGGGATCAAATCATACGCTGGAGGATACGGTGTCCGATAAGAGTAAGTGTTGACTTTGGGTTTTATCCCACGTGTCGGTGCGGCGCACGATCTGCATAGAACATTGGATTAATAATTTGTCCCCCAATCTGCGGACCATCGAGCTGTTGTGCGCCAATCTGCTATCCGCCGATTTGCTGGCCTCCCAGACATTGACCTCCGAATTGCTGACCAGTGATTTGTTGGCCGTGATTCATCAGCTGATTGATTGCCCCTTGGTTCTGAAACCCAGGATAGATCTGGCTTTGCTGGAACCCTGGAGCCTGATGATTCGGTTGGAGCGTTTGCGGAAAGACTTGCTGCCCAAGCCATCCATTATTAGCGTTCATCGGCATAGGACCTGCCGATGACTGGTAATTGGGCATGACCATTGAATTGACATGCCCTGGCTGAGTCACAAACCTTTGCTGCATCAGCATTGAATCTGCCGATGCATTAGGCATCTGGAACGTTGGAGCTTGAGAATTCCCAGTGTAAGGTCTTGCAGTAGTAGTTGTAGTATACTGGGGACTCTGATTCATCGGCATACTTGGGGGTGCCGATGCCATAGTAGCCTTCCCTCTCACATCAGTCGTCTGGGATATACCCGGTGTTAACTCTGGAGGCATACCATAACCCCACCAGTTAGGAGGAGGAATCGATACCGACATTGCCGATGCCAACTGATCTGTAGCGAGTTTAATCTGCCCATCTGAAGTCAGTGGATTTGTTGTTATAGGCATAGATTGTGTATTAGTGACTCCCAATGTACTTGGAGGAACGGGAATCTCCATGCCCGCAGCGGCCGTAGCAACCGATGGAGCTGTGACCACCGGTGATCCTGGCTGATGATGAGAGGGGCCCACATAATCTGGTGGGAATTGTCCTTCTTTGAAAGTTCTGGCCACGGCGTTGAAAACCGTATTGGACAGCACACCAGTTTGGTTGATCAAAGCACGATTGATAGCGCTATCAACCATCTCTTGAAGTTTACCAGGATTGGCTTCAAAAGTAACCTGCTGAGGTGCCGGTAGTGCATCCTTCTGGATCACCTCGCCGCTCCTGTTCATGCTGAAGGACCTCAGGCATTGCTGCTTGTAATCCTCCATGGCTTTAGCAATAGCTTGCTTCTGCTCATCCTTGAGATTGGCTTCCGTCACGGGGATGACGTTCTCCTGATCAAACTCAGAAGTCGACATGTTGATCTTGATCTTGAATTGGTCCCACTGGGCATGCCAAAAGATGTGTTGATGCAAAAGCTGATCTGCAAACACAAAGGGCTAATACCCGATTTAAACGTTAAGGCGTGCCAGCCGATTTGACCTTACTATCGGCAAAGGTGGTAACTCGAATACTTTGGTCCCGACAACAGCGATGCGCCCGGATGTCGCGGCCAAGAGGTATTCACGCAGAACTTGAGAACACGTCGAACTTAAGTCGACGAATTCCTAAAAACTCGTAATGAAAAGAAGAAGTATGACGAAGTCGTCGAAAAAGTAGATGCTTGGAATATGAGTAAAACGTGTGTTTGATTGATTGATTCTTTGATAGATCATTGCAAGGCCCAAAGGTCCACATTTATACCCTGCTCAAAGATCTACAATCAGACACGACTAGGACTCAAATTCCAAATTAAACAGAATCCATATACAAAACGAATTTAAACAACTATGGAAAACTAAAAACCACCCCCTTGCAACCGATCGGGACACCGCTATATATCAATCGGCAACCTCCACGCTTTCCTTCAGAGTCATCGGCAGTCTTCCTGTTATTGCCATCGGCAAACACCAATATTGATCATCGGCAAGAATACGTTACCACCTCTAGTCATAGTCAATCTTCTCTTCATCGGCACCCATCCTCATCGGCAACTCTTCTGCAAGCTAGTTACTCTCGCTCCACCTGCCGATCTATACTCTGCTGGTCTCTTGGTACGTGTCCAAAAATGGTGTCAACAGAATCGATTTCTAACCAGCTGGCGATTTTATTCCCCACACAAACCACACTCACTGATCAAGTGAGCTACAGGTCACCATATTACACTATCCAGGACCAATTCGCAGGTTCGACAGGCACCGCCCATACCCGTGGACCGTTCTGGCGACCGTGGTATCCGAGGTATACCAAGGTTGCGTGCCGCGCCCTTGTCGTTCTCCTCAACCATCACCAATACAGCGCGTACATCGGGCCAATTCCCGGCCCGAATAGTGTTCAGGCTTCGTGGTCGGAACGACTTATCCTTCCATCTAAGTGCGGGGCATGCGTTCAACATGACAAGAGGGCCGTCAATGATCGGTCCTTAACCGACATAGGCAGGGATAGATAGGCACCCAAGACCTCCATGCCTTGTTGCTTCTCTATCATTGTCCCGCCCGGTCTCCAATTATCCATCATCATCACTTGGTTATTTCAATGATAGCAAATGTAACCAGCCTTTTCAGGTGTTGACCTATCTTGCTCAGGTGACTGGACATCACCAGGCTTCTACCGGTCTAAGCATAGCTAGCCATTTTGATTCGATCCTGAATCTACATAGGGTTATAGGTATATTTGCTGGACAAGGAGTGATATATGCTGCAAGGGTTTCACCCAACTCCTATACTTAATGCAACAATACATATAACATATATTCTCAATTGCATTCAAAAGTAGTAGGAGACTTATAATGCTCCACGGCTTGCCTGGGATCAACACGGAGTCAGTTCAGTTAGTTGCTCCGTCTTGGTGACATCTAAGGTCACAACACTTGCTTAGTCCTTGCACCTTTGGGAGAGATCCACCAAACACCATCTTTGAGTTTGATTCCACATCATGCCGTTCACATGATTTATCTAGCGCACCTAGATGAGATGCAAGATGCAAGTGCATGAATATGGAGAATAGTGACACAACATGGATTACATAAAAGTATGCAAGACACATGCATCTAAGTTATTTAACTAACATCACACAACTAACTATTGATAGCAAGCATATAAAGCATGACATATGTTTAACAAGGATACAAGTGTATTACTTAATCACCGTTAAAGACATGAATCATACTCAGATCACACAAAGTAAAGCAATCAAGCATTCATGTATTTCAGCAATTCTGGACATACATGCAACAACTCAGTAAATAAATCATAACTGGAGTTACACAACTCCAAAAACTATGCAATAGGACGTTCTAGAAATACTATAAAATTATCTACAATTCATCTTTAATCATATTAGCATGATTAACAAGTTCACCAAGTCAAATATGCATGACCATATAATCTAGTCTAGGAATTTCTAGAGAACAAGCATTTCAAAGGATGAATTTTATACAATTGTAACTCACAACCCACTTAGCCAAATGACATGAAACTTTACAACAAGATACAGTAGAAAGTTATCTAAATATTTTCTATATACAAGTTTCACAGCAATCATCATTTATATCATGGAATTAATTGCATAAATAAAACTGCTCATGCTGCCCAAACAGAAGAGGTACAATTACAAATAGAAAACTGATAGGCAATTCAAGGAAGCATAACTGGAGTTTCAGACCTCCAGTAAGCATGATTCTTAACTTTTTCGAAAGCTTATAAATTACCTACAACTTTGCTATTATCATCTAAAGATGAATCCAAAACTAACAAGGTCAATTAACCCCATGAAGATATCTCTGTCTAAAACATGGACAGAATCTGTCATGCCACATTAGAAAGCTATAACTTGAGTTTCACATGTCCATAAATTATGGTTATATACTTTATAGAAATCTTACGAAATTGTGAACAACTTTGTTATAAACATCTACAGCTAAATCTATAACTAATAGTGTCTTACATAACAAACAATGCAACCCTGTCTGAGTTTAGACAGAAACTGGAACAGTAATTTAATCCACTATAACTAAACATATGCTTTACCACAAATTGTGCTATTTAGCTTTCTGGAAAGCCTATAAAAAGTACTATAACTCATATATTTTCATGCAGGCATGATTCACAATCTAACTGAGCCAAATAATACAAACATGCAGACCTACACAAAATAGGAGCAAAGCAACACAGGGCATAAGCTCAACATGAACCCTTCATGACTTATGTTGTATAATTCATGTAGAGTCATATGAGCAGGTTTTCAAGAATTGGTTGATGACCCATGATTCTATTTCCTTAATAGAGCCATTCCAACAAGGATATAACTTATCATCTCATGTGACTTCTTGATTCCAAACTTCACCAAACTTTTCCAGGGACCAACATAGATTGGGATGGATATGAGACACATGGAAAATGTTCCACTAGAATCATCCAAGCATACCTTTTAAAAAGGGCCTATGTGTAAGTAAAGGTGCATCATCAAAGTTAGGGCTTACTTTCATAGATTGACTTTGACCTCTTATTACCATTGAACTTGTCATGTTTGAGCTCAAACCTAGTACTTAGTAAGTGACAAACACTTGGGGTGTTACATGTGGATATCTTTCAGGTAGAGCGGTAGGTGGCAGGGTAGTGACAACCCTGTCAACCTTTACATTCCCCCACGATCAGGTATTCCGATAGGAGTTCTGTAAAGTCACTATCGGCTGGGTATCCAGCTGCGGGGATCTCCCCTCATCTCAGGCTTAGTTCTAACTCTATTTATTGCTAATTAGACGATCCGCTAACAGTTCTATGCATAGTTATATGTCACCCATGCCTGCTCAAGTAGATTTATTTCTTTATTCTTTATTTATTATTTCTTTTCTATTTTAACCTTGAGGTTGATCCAATGTGAGTCCACTATCTTGAATATCATGTTTATTCCTGTTTACTCTATGTCTACCAGGCATTCAATAAATAATCATATTTAAACCATGTTTGATCCCTTTGCCTTCCTACAGGAATTACAAATTCGACACCCTTGAATACTCACGGGTTGAAATGCTACAATGATAGTTCTATCCGCTTGCAGTTATATTACTTCTTCATTCATGAACTATCGATTGGCGTACCTAAGTACCATTACTTAAGATAGTAATCCTTGTGCACTTTCAAGCGTAGTGCCACAGCTTTGCATATTGCAAGTAAGGATGGTTAGGAAGGCCAATCCGGCATTCCTAATTATTGTTACCAGACTGCACTGCTAAGGCCGGCACCCTCGAGTTGCCGTGGGTTATCTCTCTGATGTAGCGATAGTTACGGTATGCCAACACCCGACATTTCTTGTGCCATTGCTAAGGATGGATCCATGGTCTATTTTTCGTAGTGATGTAAAGAAATGCCAACAAGCATTTCTGGCGCCATTGCCGAGGAAGGCAAAAATCATATTGGCATAAACATTGGTTGCATAATAAGGATTGGTTGCATAATAAACATTGGTTTCTTCCTCTTTTTATTGGAATGAAAACAGGATAGTGTATGAGCGGTTTCAAGTTGTCGGCAAACTTCCACAGTGATCCAGAAACACTCCTAAGGAAGAGAAGGGTTCGTACCGTCTCTTCTTCTGCTACGCAACCAGCAAGCGAATCAACCGTTCCAGCAACAACCACACCAATCGCTATGGCCAAGACACTCCGTGACTACTCCACTCCCGCTGTTGCCAACATGCCAACTGGGCCCACTGTCAACATGGAGAATGGAAGCTTCGAGATCCACACTGGCCTCATCTCTATGGTGTAGGCAAGCGAATTCAGAACTTCCTTGAGCTGTGCGGCACTATCGTCATCAAGGACGTCGCGCAGAACAGCATCAGGCTCCGTCTGTTTCCCTTTTCCCTCGCCGAAAAGGCAAAACAATGGTTTTATCAGAACAATGAAGGTGTTGACACATGGAAAAAGTGCTCCACGGCATTCCTCACCAAGTTCTTCCCCATGAGCAGGACCAACGCTCTGAGGGGGAAGATCTCTAACTTCCAGCAGTCTTCACTTGAGTCCAAACCCGAAGCATGGGAGGGGCTCCAGAAGTACATTCGGGCCTGTCCTCATCATGGAATGGAAGACTGGCTTGTGCTCCAGAACTTCTACGAAGGAATCACGGCCATGTCATAGGGGCACATAGATGCCGCAGTTGGAGGTGCATTCCTTTCTCTCACAATTAATGAAGCTACTGCCCTCATCAAGAAGATGGTGGCAAATCAAAGCTGGGGAGAAGGAAGGAAAACACAAAAAGGCTCGCAATCTGTGAAGGAGGCAGATCTGCTTGCCACAAAAATAGACTTGCTGCTACAAAGGATGGACGGACAAGTTGCAAATCCCAACATGGGCACCGCCCAAGCAGTGAACTCACACACATCATGTGAAGTTTGTGGTGATAATGGTCATTCGGGGAACAATTGCCCTGAAACCCGAGAAGAAGCAACATATGTCAACAATGGGTTTCGGCCACCACACCAAGGTAACAACGGGTGGAACAATCAGCACCGCCCGCAGGGTAATTTCTTCAATCAGCATTCCTTGAAAGATCTGGTCATAGGGCAAGCTAAAATCAACGAGAATCTAACCAAGAAGTTGTCCTACAATGACAACATCATTGAGAACATCAACGCCAAGCTTGAAACTCTTTGTTCATCTGTCAAAAGTTAGACGAGTTTCAACAAGATGATAGAAACAAAGATAGCACAGATAGCTGCATCAATTCCAGTCACTAACACAAAGTGGATCCCAGCGCAACCGGAAACATCTACTAAGTTCGTCCATGTAGCCACAGAAGAATGAAGGAAGGAAAGTCTTGCCAACGGAATATAAGTGTTGTGCCCTTGCTGAAGGCATTCGGTAGTTATCTAAAAAACCTATATATAATAAAAATAAATTTTGTGCTATTTGTGTCGCAATAAAGATATCTGAAGGGGGCCCACGACATCAAGCAAGCTTGGCGGAGGTGTCCCTGCTCAGGTATTATGTCTTTTTAAATTCTTTAAATTTTGTTTTAATTTCCCTTTTTATAGAAAGTTTTTATTTTTAATTTCCAAAATTTCCCTTTCTATAGTTTTATTTTTAGTCAAAAATAAAGTTTCTCTGAAAATCTTATAAAAATTATTTTCTGGTAGTATAGATTTTTCCATTTCCAAATCTTATTTTTATATAATTTTTGAAAACCAAAAATATTTTGAATAAATATGTGGAAAATCAAAATCTCGAGCAAAATTTCGAACCAAGTCTGATCGTAACGAGAGAGACGTTTTGGGTGACCGTTGGAGCCAGCAGCCAAAAGGCCGGGCAGATGCAGGCCCACCACTAGTGCGGGTGCACCACGGTGCGGCCGCACTCTTCCCATGGCCTGCTGGCCTCGACCTTTGGGCAACGGCTAGTAGCCGTTGAGAGGGGCGCTCCCCCGCCTGCGATTAACTCTATAAATAGAGAGGATCCCGGGTGGAGCACCTCACCCCTCTCACACACATTTTTTTTACTCTTCCCTTCTTCACTCTCTTGATCGACTTTACTTCATAGCCTACTCCACAAGCTTAGTGCAAGAAAATTCTATCAAAAACCTGTTACACACTTCCCTCTCCAAGCAAAAACACCATACACTTGTGCTAGCTCGTCCACCATGAGTATAATTTTCGGGCTTAGAAGGAGCTGCCGCCAATGCGAGGAAGATCCACCAACCCCTGCAAGGAACGAGCAATGGGCACACGGAGGAGAGGAGGAGGATCCACACAGCCATGCCATTGACAAGGATGATGCCCCCTTTGTCGACTTGAAGAGCGAGCGGGAGATGCAGACATACAACCTCATGAAGGAACGCGAGTTCCTCCATTCGCCGGCAATCTTGCACCAAATAGGTATGGATGTTGAGTTTGATACTATTTTCGAGCATCTTGGTTGGAGTAGAGTTGCCCCCATTCATGAGCTTGGGTCACGTCTTTCGACGATCCAAATTTTGGGCACTCTATAAATTGTCGATTATGGTATTACCTTCCGTTGCTTTGGAAGAGATTTCTGTATTTATTGGAAGGATCTTGCCAACCGTTTGGGTTTCCACGAGTGGTGCTCCATTGACTTAGGTTTCTCCCTCGGGGGTTACCGACGTCATGCTTTCTGGCATTTGATCTCGGGGCAACACGTCGTTGGAAAGTTTTAGGGTCATTCTGTCAACATCCATCACCACACTCTGAGGCTTCTCCATGAGTGGATCGCTAGTTCATTCTTTTCAAGTGATGATATGCACCTTACTTATGACATAGAGTTGAAGTTGCTTTATGCTGCACTCAACAAGATTAAGGTTGCAGCTGTTGTTGAGCTTGTTAATCATTGGTTGCATTCCATTAAGTCTTCAACTGCTACCATGTGCACATCTCTTATTACTCACCTTGCTGCAAGTGTTGATCCCCATGCTGCTAATACCATTATTTACATCACTACTACTCACATCATGATTAATGAATCACATCTTTCACATGCACATATGATTAAACATGACTAAACAGGTAAAAAGATTTTATTTTATTTTCCTAGATATACAAACGAGATCCAGTTACCTAACCCGGATCTTGCTCTGTATAATTCCCCATCACTCACCTTCACCCTCATTGAGAGGGAAGGAGGACGCACGAGCTCTGTTTCTCGCAGGAACTCACATAGGAGGGAACAAGAAGAGCAGGCAGCTTAGGCAGCACAAGCAGCACCATCCGCACAACCATGCTAGGGATGGGATGGACCCCTGCTATACCTGCACCCGGATTTACCCTTGGGTATGGATATGGTATGGGATACGTTCCTCACCCCTACGAGGCTGGGGGTTCGAGCTGGCAAGCAGGAGGGTCGAGCTAGCAGGCGCACGAAGGCGCGGGCCCAAACGAGCCAGGACACTCCTCAGATTTTGAGGGAATGCCACCCCCTGTTTGCCCTCAGGTCACACTAGACGTCCTCAACACTGCATGGGAGGACTGAAGCTCTAGAACAAGCAGATCCAAGGTACGCTGAATGCCCACATCCAGACTGCTACCCAATGGCATCAGCAGACCCAGCAGAGCTTCATCGACCTTGAGGATACAAGCCGTCGCTGGCACGAGGCACAGATGGCCTACCTACGATCCTTGGGACATTTCCCTAGACCGCAGTAGTGAGCTAGCTTGGGGGAGGACCCCCACAAGAGGCAACATGTATCTTACATTCTTGATTGTGATGTAAGGAGTAAAATTGTGTATGGGGATGCGCAAACCTCAGGGTGAGAGTTTGGCATGCTTATTTGGTGGAAGCTAAGGCGCAACTCTTAGGGTAAGAGTTGGCATATTTTTTGTGGATGGAAGGGTGCATGTTGTGCGCAACTTCTTAGTGTGAGAGTCGCCTTTATTTGGTGGGTGCGTGAATCACATATCATGGGTGCATGACCATAATCTCACTCTAGGATACCTGGATTTGACTCAACTCAGAGCACCGCAAGCCGCATATGACTAAAGGTGTACAAACTACTAGGCAAGTCATATGGCCTTGGTAGGTATTTCATAATCATTGAGGAATTCTTTGTTTTGAATTCTTCAAAAGAAAACTCCAGATGTCAAATTTCTCTTAGAACAAAGTCATAGCAAAATCTATTTATATCATATCATGTCTCGCAACAACTTACAAAAGGATCATGCATTTGCAACCCACAAGATTTCAAGTTCTCAGAATGAGACATTTTTATCCAGCAAGCTTAAATCTTGATGGACACTAAATTATAACTTAGGTACTAGAGAATTATAGACAGAGCAACTATTCATCATTTCAATAGAAGAGAAACCAACATATCATAGTGCACATGAGAGTGGATTTTTTCTTGAAAGATGATGAAAAATTGCTGAAATTTAAATACCGACACTACTACAGAAATATTTAACCGTGGCGGGCAAAACAGGTTAACCGTGGCGGGCAAAGCAACCGCCATGGATGAAAGGCCACGGTTAATTGTTGCCTTAACCGTGGCGGTTGTCCAACCACCATGGTTAATATGTTAACTGAGGCGGCCGCTGTTAGAAAACCGCTTTGGTTAATTGCTTTAACGGAGGCAGCCGTTATAAAGCAACCGCTTTGGTCAACATTTTAACCGAGACGGTTTTTTTAAAATGCCCGTCTCCTTTAATTAATTAACAGAGGCAGTTTTTGTAACTTGCCCGCCTCCTTTAAGTGTATCCAGAGTAAAAAAACCTCATTTTAGTTTATTTTATTTTCAAATTTGAATCCAAAATTTGTTAGGTTGAAACATATACAAAGCAAAATACATATGTATAAAGGATGACCACATTGAATCCGAAATTTGCTAGATTGAAACATATACACAGTGAAAGACATAAGGGTAAGCACATATATTACATCCATATATGTTATCTTTATCATTCCACGATCCATGCATGTCACAAACTATGTTCATATTACATCAATGTACATAATGTTCATAAAAAGCACATCTAAAATAATGTTCGCTCAAAAATATCCGGCAACCTATAGTCGTTCATATCTAAGCCGCTGGTTCTCCAGTTACGTAGCTTCTCGAACCTCTCTTCTGTCGCTAGCTCGCTCCCGATATAAAAGAACTGCCTGTCAACATGACAACATTGATCCGTGACAAACTTACAAATGTCAGCTACTGTTTGTGTGATGTTCCTTCGATCAATTGTTTCTTTTTCCCACCAACTTTAGGATTTCTGCAGCTGCCTCCAGCTATTGTTGAATTTCTCGCAAGCCCTGAGGTACTCACAAGCATAGTACCCACACAGAACTGAGCCTTCAGGTTGCTTAGCGCACTGCATGCATGCATGATGAAGGTAAGACATGAGAATTATGACTGGTAGTAGTATCCCTACAAGAGAATCATCAATAGTAGTAGAACTAGAGGTAGGCGGAGTAAGTACCGGGAAGTCTCGCCTCACCACCAGTTTGTGGCCATACTTTTGCTTGTTTTTCTCAAACCTCCGATCATAGCAGTTGGGGTCTTCCACGTACTTTCGGTAAGCACTGTATGAAAACTAGTGTCAACAACAAATTTCATACGTACTTTGAGTGCATGAGGTGTGTCGTCACTTACTATCACAGGATACTTTCGAAATGCTTGTATCCTTCTTTGTTCGAGTGTCGCAAGGAGTCGAATACGACAACCTTTCCATCATGAGGATAGATCATAAATACAATCCAGTGGCCCATGACGCCCAAGCTGTACCATTGAAATAATATTCATCTCAAATTTTTAAATATAACAAGTGACAAACCAAGTAGCTATTGTAAGTATCGTTTTGACTTACCCAAACTGGTGGGCGGCAAGAATGCAGCCATTTCCCCTGATCTTCTTCATGGCTTCTAAGATATATTGTCCCTTTCAAAATTTGATCTCTCCATGCATCATGTTCCGAGCTAGCACTCGCTCCATCCCCTTCAGCTTCACCAGCCTAGGATCCGTGTCTGGTATATCAAAGCCAATGATGGCTCTTTGAGAAATATGCATAGGAGATAGGTAGATAATATATTATCTAGTTCCTTGCACACATATGATTGCATCCTGCAAACACAAGTTGTCGGACAAGCTTTTTAGCTTGATCGTAATGAATTTGCATACCTACAGCAATGTAGGGTTATAAAACTTACAGGGCAAAAAGAGTGACTTGGGTGACATCTAGATCCTTGCGCAGCAGTAGCCTACACATGTCGTGAAAGACAATAGGGCAATAAGCATCCTCATCCAAGTGGAAGTACTCCTTGGGGACCCTCACAATGAACTCCTTCATGCCTAATTTAGCCGCTTGCATATACCAGAGATGGAACCTCCGAACCGCCCATGGCTCCTCCTGAACGAGCTGGCCCAACGACAACATGAACTTGACATTCTCAAAGTTATCCGGGCAATCTCGATTAAGAGGCCAAATTGACGGCGGGGTTCGCACCCTACAATCGAGACAAGAAGTCTGTTAGCATTATCGAACGTCACATAATCTATTGGCTAGATTTAGTTGCCATTAGCGCATATACCTTTGGAATGTTGTTGTGTACTGATATTCTTGTGCTATTCTGTACACCGCCCATTCCATCTCTGTTAGTTCAGCAGGTTTGTCCCCCTCTTCTTCTACAACCTTCTTTGGCGTAGGTGGACATTATCATTTGCCTTGGCTTGGAGGCAGTGTGTCGTTGCCCGGTGCACCCTCTGAACCACCTTGTGATGGGTTGGTAGGGATGGGACACGGGGTACGTCCAGGACTACTGTCTGGTCCGCCAACATTGTTGTTACCCTCGCCACCATTGTCATCATCGTCGTCATCAATTGGGCCACCTAGGGGAGACGATGATGGTCGCGAGGGCTGTGATGCTGGTGTCGGCATTTCTAACAAAATGTCTGCCTTGTTCCAAAGCACGCGCGAGCCTATAGTTCCGCCAATCAACCTAACTCCATCTTCAGTCGGAAAGTCAAGTTCATCCTCCTCATAGTCATTGTGTGTCCACGCCACATCCACCAAGGCATAGTCGGGCGGGATGGGCTTGCCATTGTACATGGCTTTAGGGTAATGCAGATGTACCATTCCCTGTGCCACATCCTTCTTCCTCCCTGACCTACCCTAGGGCACCTGAAGCGTATAGAGTGTTTGCACCACGATCTCATCGACTGGGTTCTTTTGGAATTCTGAGGTATGCATCACCATTTGTCCTTGTACGATGGCTTCAACCTGTCGTGGTAGCACACCTGCCTGTCGGAACATCTGCGCCCTCAACTCTACCATCTTCGGGTCAGTGCTGGTGAAAGCATCTTGTATCGTCCCCATGACTATTTCTATCATGGCCTATTCTTTGCCTTTTTGGAATATTTCCTCCTTGTATCTCTGCCTAGTGTGGTAAGAGGCAGCGTCGGACTGCCATGATTCTACATTCTTCCAACTCTGCCTCGAGGATACTCCCCGAACGCGGCCACAGTGCTCGGGGTTTCCCAGCGCCTCGGTCAGTTCGTCGTGATCCCTGCGAGGTTGGAACTCCCCACGTTCCTTGGCTGCCTTGATCGCGAGCAATGCCTTCTCTGCCTCCTCGGTCTGTGGCTCATTGTACTTGTTCCTTCCTTCCTTTAGCTTCTTCGGCCGACGGGCATAGAAGAAGTCACGTGCTCGCTCGTCAACTCCTTCGAACGGACTATCCAGCCTGGCCTCAGCTGCCTCCCTTTCCTCCTGTCGCCACTTCGGCCTCTTAGCGGCGTACCCTGTCATGCCCACGTGGTGGTGGAGCGTATTCCGCTTTGCAAGGTCAGTGAACTTCTCACTCTTGGTCTTTGCTTCTTCGGTACTCATTTTTTCGAGAACTCCTCCCAGACATGATGCTTGATTAAGTTGTAGTCCTCAAAAGGTCTCTCCCCTTTCTGCACATAGTTCTTATTGAGTTTTGACCTCAAGCTGTGAAGTGCTTTGCCCGCAATCACCATAGCATGCCCCTTGCAAAGATCTTCATTGAATTGGTCCCGTGGATATTCGAACCGCTTCTTGACATCGCTCCACACTTTATCCTTGAGGTCCTTCGGGACTTTTCTCCAATCCATACAAGTGATCGGCACATGCTCTCTTACTAGACAGGAGCATTGGTTGCTGAAGACACCGATCACAGTTAGTGGCTCCAACGGCTCTCCATGTGGCCCTATCTTGGTTATGACATGCACCTTCTTGCTCACCTTGTGTCGCCCGTGTTGGCCCGTTTTTAGGCCAGACATCTTTTCACTGGTGGTGTTGGTTGAAGTGGTCAGGGTGGGAACGGAGGCATGCCCCTCCTCTGCTGCCTTTTCTTCCCCAGGGAACTCCAAAGCCATAGGAACCACTGGTAGCTGGAGAGGAGAAGAACGCACATTAGTTTCCTTCTTTAAACAACATCCCCTGACATTGTATTACTTGATTACTTACGCGGCCCTCTTCACTATGTGCTGTGGTGCGTGAATTCCATGGTGAAGGCCCCGTCTTTTCTGGCGTATAGGTCGGATCCTGTTCTTCCTCCGTTCTACCTTCCTTCTCTGGCCTTGGTGTTAGCACCTCCTCCTCGTACGAGGTGCTGTCGTCTGATGACGACGAGCCTTCCTTATAACTCGATGCCGGGCTTGGCTCGCGCCATTCTCCAGCACGCTCGACCGACATTGGAAGCTATGACGAAGATATAGTTATAGGGACATTTCACAATTATATGAAGATGATATTATGTACATTCATCTAAAACATATATAATGGAATCATGACTTGCATATATTCATCTGAAAATAAGATTACAAAAGTATCACATCATTACAAATGTAACACTCCTAGTGTTAGCTTGCATGTTGACCATGAGCATTGCATCAACATAAGCATCATCATGATCACTCATGAGCATCATACCATGATCACATGCCATTTACTACATGTACCATGTGATTAAATTGCTTATGTGGCTTGTTTTGAGTAACTTTAGTGGGTGACCAATACATGTAAGGGTGCAATCTTTTCCAAAATACTTTAAGCATGTTTAGAACATCATTTGGAGTAAAGTTCATGTTGAAGGTTTTGGCCAAAAATGCCCCTAAGTCATGATTAACCCTAGGATGGCTTATTTGACCCCCTAAACCTCCTATCAAAAATGTTTTATGAAAGTGATGTTAGAGACCTTGCATGTCTGTGACACCTGAGACAAAGTTGTATATAATTTCATAAGCTACAAAACTTATGTTGATGACTTTTTCTGAAAAAGCTTGGAACACCTCCAAAAATTGCTCTCAAGCCAAAAATCAGGGCTGATTTCACACTTAGCCGAATTTGGCTAAGTCTTGAAGAAGACAGTTTCGAGGTAGGGTTGTTTGAAGCCTTGTAGTTTGAAATTCAGACCGATTTAGACTGAGCTTGTGTAATCAAAGTTGTAGAACTCGTGTAGCTCTATCAGTGACGGGGGTATAATGTTGACGCTAGAGCCAAAGTCACAGAGTGCTTCTGGGAAGTCCACCATGCCGATGGAGATCGGGATGACGGGGCGTCCTGGATCGCCTCTCTTGACCGGCAGACGGTCAGTAGAAAATTCAGTGACGGGGTTACTCCAATTACCTGCATCAAACACGTCTACAAGATTTGCAGATTCTAATCCTTCTGGTTGTGATGGTATACCGGGGTTAGTAGTAGGAACAGCAGCAGCTATTTGATTTAACTGAGATTCAATCATTTTATTAAAGCTAATTTGATTCTTGATGGCAGTAGAAAAATTATCCATTCTATTATTTATATTTTCTAGCATTTTATCATTTGATGCCAATTTCTTAGATAGGTTATCCATTAGCTTTCCTTGACTAGACACTAACTCTCTCAAAGGTGCAAAATTATTATTGTTGTTGTAAGAATTGTTACCTTGATAATTACCTGAGTAGTTAGGCCTCTGTTGATTCCAACCTTGATTTTGTTGAGGATGGTTGTAGTAGTTGTTGTTGTTGTTGATGTAGTTCACATCCTCAAGTATCTCAGGGCAGTGGTTGCCTGAGTGTCCAGTGTCTCCACACTCCTCACAAGTCTTGTGAGAGTCGTAGATGTGCATAACTTCTTTCTTGTCTCCAGCTCTATCATCGAGCTTCTTCATGAGCAGGTCTAGCTTTGCAGACAGCATGTCTACCTCCTTCAGCTGATGCATACCTCCACCTCTCTTGCGTGTCTGGGTCCTCTCTTCATTCCAGCTTTGGTTGGACGCCATCTTCTCCACAAGAGCTGTGGCTTGTGGTATAGTAAGTGATAAGAATGCTCCTCCAGCTGCAGCATCCATGGTCTCTCGGGCACTGTTGCTGAGCCCATGATAGAATGTCTGCATCAATAGCCAACTCTCCATTCCATGATGGGGACATTCTAGGATGTAGTCTTGAAAGCGCTCCCATGCTTCTGGAACAGATTCATCATTTTGTTGCTGAAAACTTGTAATCTTCCCACGGAGAGCATTGGTCTTGCCCGTGGAAAAGAACTTAGCCAGGAAGTTTGTTGAGCAGAGTGCCCACGTAGTATTCTTCTCCTTTGTAGCGTAGAACCACTGCTTCGCTCTTCCTAACAGTGAGAATGGGAAGAGGCGAAGTAGTATAGCGTCTTTGGAAACTCCTGCTTTGGTGAATGTGTTGCAAATCTCCAGGAAGTGTTGTAAATGAGCACTAGCATCTTCGTGTGCCTTCCCACAGAACTGGTTGGATTGCACCATGTTGATAAGTCCAGGCTTGAGCTCAAAGTTGCCATCGATCTCTACAGCAGGTCCAGTGCGGATGTTGTCCGTAGTGGGAGCTGAGAACTCGCGGATTGATTTGTTCGCCATGGCTTCGAACTCTGAAGACAAGTTCCGGTGATCTTCTTGATTGGATGAAGCTTCTTCATGAAGTGTTGATGATCTCTTCTTAGCTCTCGTCTTCTTGAATAATGCCTCGGGATTGTCAACAAAATTTCCTGGAAGATGTCTTCTATTCATACATTCCCCTGCATAAGATAAAATAGAAAAATATCGGGGTAAAACTGTATGAGAGAATAGATAAGCTCAATCATATTAGTGATGCGAATGATAACTCAAAATCTTTTATTCCATTCCTGATTAGTAATCAACCTTCCCCGGCAACGGCGCCAAAAATGCTTGTTGGGTATTCTTAACATCATTACCAAAAGTAGACTAAGTTCTCTAAATCTAGTAACGGTGCCAAAAATGCCAAACCTATCCCTTACACCACTTAAGCCAAGTTGTCGTCCCCAGCATGATATAAGAGACGCGGTATTGAAATATGCAATTGCTCTTCTAAATAAATAATGAATGGGATCTGCAAGCGCACAGATTAATACCGATGCAGCATTTTAACCGGGAAGTATTCCAGGTATCGTTATTTATATTTTTACCACTGGGAAGGGATTAGAAATCATCACTAATGATTACAGAATAGAATATGAGATTGAGCATCTATCATTGCATGTATAATTGAGAACATTATATCTAACTCATCATACAGGGATAAGTGTCACATAAAAGATATATGAAATAATAATAGTGACAAGGATAACTAATCTGATCTAGCCACATAATAAATATGATAAGCACCTCAATTAGATACTCTAGAAAGTCATTAGCATGGTATTAGAACGAACTACAAGAATATTCCCTAAGTTATTCTTAACTATATAGTCTAGCATTATCATAGTTAGTGCAAGCATACTTAGCAATCATTGTGAGACAAGACTACGCCCATGCATAGTGATATTAGCAAGGAATATGAGAAACATAGCAATCACTCCCCTGTAATAATGTTGCTCTGCCAGCCCAATACACGAGAGGGGGACTATATAAGAATCAATGAAGCTGTCACTATCACGAACCACCCCACGATCTGGCATATTGGGTACAATCGCAGATAAATACGGTATAAGCACCACGCCTACACAATATCTATCATTTACCCATGGATCCGATGGATAAACGCTATACGATCCTAAGCATGTATATAGATCGAATCTAACTAAGCCAAGTACATTACTATGATAAACTAAGAACAATATAATCTTGAATATAAGCAAGTAGAGCAAAGTCATATGCAATATATTGAAGTAGAACAAAGTCATATTCATAATATTGAAGAACAAAGATAATTAGAAAGCAATTAGAAACACAATTAGAGAATTACCAAGAATCCTCCTGACAGATCCGGAAACCAATCGAAGATTGACTCCTTCTAGTTCTAATCCTATGTAGCTATGCTAATCTAGATGTCTAATTGATGTGGTGGCTCTAATCTTGATCAGAGGCTTCTTCTCCCTTGATGGAACAATGAATTAGGGTTGAGAGGCTCTCTCCTCCAGGGGCCAGGGGGTCTGGTTTTATAGTCCCTTCAAGTGAATATGGGCCCTTGGATCAAACCGACATAGATTGTATGGTTTAGATTCATCCTTTAGGTCGGTGGAGATCTCCCGCAAAGCAGAGTCCTGATTGGACTCAGGAGGTGGGCGGGCGCCCTGACCAACTAGGCGGCCGCCCAGGGTCTGGCCCCGTTTCGCCTCCGCTTCGGTCTCGTGGCTTCTGGAGTCTTCTAGATGTAAGATAATTGCGCAGCACGTTAATACCTTTACGTAATCCTGACATGTGGGCCTTTCTTCCGTATTTCCTGATAACCCCCTGTAGAAATAGACAAACACCAAAACTCGTGGAATTCTGTCAGATAAAACCCTAAGTCTGGATGTTGCTTCCATTTGGATCCTTTTATTTATTTATTTGATAATTAAATTTGATACTTAAGGACCGTCAACAGGTGTGATACTTGCTGCAGGGTAAAGGCAGTTCACCTCAAACCTGCAGGTTTATTGCAACCTTTGTCGATTCCAGGTTGGAAGTGGGAAGAGATCAGCATGGATTTTATTGTTGGACTTCCCCTTACTCAAAAAGGGCACAATTCCATATGGGTGGTTGTTGACCGGTTGACCAAGTCAGCTTATTTTATTCCTGTACACTCTACATACCGACCATCCGACTATGCTGAGTTGTACTTTTCTCAGATAGTTAAATTGCACGGAGTGCCTCGCACTATTATTTCTGATAGAGGTCCTCAGTTCACTGCTCACTTTTGGGAGCATCTGCTTTCACTCCTTGGTACAAAGTTGGTTCGCAGTTCAGCCAATCATCCTAAGACCTCCGGTCAGACTGAGCATGTGAATCAAATATTAGAGGATATGTTGAGGGCATGTGTTATATCTTCCAAGGGTGCCTGGGAGAAATGGCTACCATTAGCTGAATTCTCTTACAATAATAGTTATCAAGAAAGCATCCAAATGGCCCCTTTCGAAGCTTTGTATGGCCGCAAATGTAGAACTCCTTTACACTGGGTTTAACCAGGCGAAAGGAGGTACTACGGAATTGACTTTGTCAAAGAAGCTAAAAAGCAAGTTCTCGTTATCCAGCAACACATGAGGGCTGCCCAAGCTAGGCAGAAAAGCAATGCTGACCGAAGAAGAAAACCAATCGAGTTCGAAGTAGGTGACTTTGTGTACCTAAAGGTATCGCCCATGAAGGGAGTAAACCGCTTTGGTGTTAAAAGAAAACTTGCCCCTAGGTATGTGGGTCCCTACCAAATCATTGAGAAGAGCGGCAAGGTAGCTTACAAAGTGCAACTACCTCACGAAATGAAAGCTATTTTCCCTGTATTCCACGTGTCTCAACTCAAGAAGTGTCTTCGTGTACCCGAAGAGAGAGTTGAAACAAGAGATATCAAGTTGCAGTCTGATATATCCTACGAAGAAAAGCCTGTACAAGTTCTTGATGTCAAGGAAAGGGTTACTCGTGGGAGAGTGATTAAACTCTTTAGAGTTTTGTGGAACCGTCAAAATGAGAGAGATGCCACTTGGGAAAGGGAGGACTATTTACAAGTAACTTATCCCTCATTCTACGAAAAATGGTACGTCTTTCAAATCTCGGGACGAGATTTTTGTAAGGGGGAGGGCTGTAACACTCCTAGTGTTAGCTTGCATGTGGACCATGAGCATTGCATCAACATAAGCATCATCATGATCACTCATGAGCATCATACCATGATCACATGCCATTTACTACATGTACCATGTGATTAAATTGCTTGTGTGGCTTGCTTTGAGTAACTTTAGTGGGTGACCAATACATGTAAGGGTGCAATCTTTTCCAAAATACTTTAAGAATGTTTAGAACATCATTTGGAGCAAAGTTCATGTTGAAGGTTTTGGCCAAAAATGCCGCTAAGTCATGATTAATCCTAGGATGGCTTATTTGACCCCCTAAACCTCCTATCAAAGATGTTTTATGAAAGTGATGTTAGAAACCTTGCATGTCTGTGACACCTGAAATAAAGTTGTAGAGAATTTCATAAGCTATAAAAGTTATGTTGATGACTTTTTATGAAAAAGGTTCGAACACCTCCAAAAATTGCTCTCAAGCAAACATCAGGGCTGATTTCACACTTAAGCCGAATTTGGCTAAGTCTTGAAGAAGACAGTTTCGAGGTAGGGTTGTTTGAAGCCTTGTAGTTTGAAATTCAGACCGATTTAGACTGAGCTTGTGTAATCAAAGTTGTAGAACTCGTGTAGCTCTATCCAGAGGATCAAATCCCAGCCAAAACCACCTAGTGAGCTGAGAGTAAAACATTGACGAACTTCGGGATTCAGTCACTGGCCATGGCGACTGAATCGCCCGATTCAGTTTGGACAGAAGCCGTCCGCCGCCGCGTGTCCGGCCACCTGTCGACCGTACGCCGTCGACGACCCCGCCTGTCAGCTCCCACGGCGTCTCCAAGTCACCACGCACCGAGTGGACGCCTCAGACGCGCCCTCCACTCGCTCAACGCTGCTCATTTCGCTCCGCCGTCGCCTCGGTGAGCTCCGCCGCGCTTCGGCGAGCTTCTCCGGCCGTTGCACCACGTCTCTGGCCAAGACAGTCCGCCCAGAGCTCCGCCTCGACATCCTCTACCTCGACGTCCACTCCATTCCCTTAGCAGAGCACCGGTGAGGTCACATTGCCAACTCCGCCGCGAGCTCCACCTCGCCGGAGTTCACAGAGATCACCGGCAACGTGGCCAGACCTCTCTGGTTCACCTCTGGCCGTGATTCTTCTTCCTATAGCTTCGCCTTGAGCCCCTCTTGCTCGTCCGCAACCTCTACCGCGTCGCCATTGCCTGGATCCACCGGCGTAATGCCGCGCAGCGCCGCTGCTCCGCCTTTCCCGACGGCGAGCACCCTAGAGTCCAGTAGAGCGCGGGTAAAGTAGGTCAACAGAGTCACCTTGGTGAGAGGAACACGTAGATGCCCTTGGATCCGGCGAAAACCTCGTCGTCGTTGAGCTTTGCCGGCAGCGAGCTTCTCCCCTGTCACTGTCTCACTGACACGCGGGTCCCGGGTGTCAGCCTCTCCCTCTCACACCCCTCTGGTTCACTGTTTACAGATCCTGTGCTAATTTTGTAAAATTCATATCTTGAGTTGTATAGATCCAAATGAAGTGATTCCAATTTTGCTAGGTTCCATTAGGAGTCTAGTTTTTAATAAAAATATGAAACAAGCCATGTTTTTGCAGAAATAAATAGATATAAATTAATCATGGATTTTTAGTAGGTAATTATATCTTGAAATCTATTGATCTGCTGGCCATACAAATTTAGGGTGTTGTTACTTATGTTATGAATAGGCTCTGATAAATTTTTCATGATTTTTGGAAGCCTGGTTGAGAAGTTAAAAATAATTCTTGCTTAAATAGGAGTTTATTGTGATATTTTTAATAAATAAGTTATAGCTCCTTTTGTGATGAAACTTGCTGAGTGTTGTACTTATGTGTAGACAAAGCTATGAAAAATCTGAAATCTGTTGTTTGACACTTTTTGATGAGGTTTCACATTTATGCCTTGCATGCCTATACTAGCTTGTTATTTTTATACCTCACAATATGTATGTGCAAGTGTTCTGGAAATTTTACAGTGATCTTATGTTAGCATATGTAGCTTGCCGTAATTTTCTTAGGATTTTTGGAACAATAGGAATGCATGTTCATTAAATCACCTTAATAATTAAATAAATGGAAAAGGTGATGATAGAAATGAGTTTAGACCTTGCTATGATGTTTTCTGGTGTTTCTTAGATATGTTCTACCTACTGGTGCAATTGGATTGTCCCTTTGATACATTCTCAATATGTGCAAAATATTATTTTTGCTATTTATGTCTTTCCTAGAGCATTTCTGTACAGCTGATAACAAATGCTTTAGAACTATTTGAAGATGATGTTTTCTGGGAAACTTGTCTACAACAAACTTGTAGCTAACTTACTGATATACTTCGTGTTCAAATCTCATGACATTTGGTTGAGTAGTGTGAAAGTTATGCATGTTGCAAGTAGCTGCTGCAAAGTGCTTGCTCTCTGGATTTTCCAGAGCAGCCAGCCAACTTTGTAGGTTTTAGCATATTTCGGTTGGGAATCAGGCTAGGATGTCTAAAAGTGAATTGTAGACAATTTGTTAAGCTTTCCAGAAAGTATTTACTTACTTGGTTTTGCCAGATGATGTTTAAGCTATAGCTGAAACTTGTGACAGGTTGGTCTGTATACTAAACCAGTGACTGAGTAAGAGTAGCTAGGTTTTGTTTAACTTGTCTAGTTAGTCTCTCTACCAGAGAAGAAGTATGCAATTACTTGTTATTCCATGATTCACTTAATCTTAGGAGTTATGCTCATGTTATACCTTGTTTTATGTCCCTTTGGCTCCTCATCATGACATCATGCATCATATGTGCATTCTCTATATTCATCTCCTTGTCATGCATCCATAGGTGTACCCAAGGGTGTGACAGTGTTGGAGTTCGAGCTGCCGGAGTCGGAAGGACAGCAAGGGGAGCTACCTCAAGGAGCGGAGGAGGAGGAGGACTTGCCGGAGTGCCCTGACCACCGTCCCTCTACTTACGTCGAAGGCAAGCCCCGGAGCATTATAAGCCTCCTACTATTTTATTATTCGTGTTCAGCTATCAATTGACTATGGTTATATATTGTTGCATTAAGTGGTAGGCGTTGATATGACACCCTTGCTGCATAATGACTACCTTGTCCACCTCATACCTCACCAAAGTAGGTTCAGGATCGAAGTATCGCTTAGCCATGCCTAGCTCGGTAGAAGCCGGGTGATTTCCTGTCACCTGCAAGAGTTAGGTGGATGATGATCACGGTTGGCTATATTTGCTATCGTGGAAATAACCATGTGCCAATAATGAACTTGAGACCGGACGGGATGACGATAGTGCAGCAACAAGGCATGGAGGTCTTGGGTGTGAATCTATCCCCGTCTGTGTCGTTTAAGGACCGAATCGCTGTACGTCCCCGTGTCATGTTGAATGCATGCCTATCACTTAGTTGGCCGGATAAGTCATTCCGACCGCGAAGCCTACGAGTGCATCTCCAGCCGGATACCCCGTTCGGTTCAAGTGCGCACCCCGGTTGGTAGCAAGGATGTGCAGGGAGTCAATGGCGTAAGACCGAGGTGTCAGGTTAGAGTCCTAACCCTGGCAGATTGGCGGTCCCTGGGGGTGCGGCGCCGTACGGACCCGCGAATTGGTCCGGAGTTGTGCTAAAGGTGATCCGAGCTGCCGTCATGAAGTATGCTTGGGTGAGTGTTATGAATACCCCTTATGTGGGCAAGGAGGATTCGACCACTGGCATAACTTAAATATTGATTTACACCATTTTTTTAAAAACTCTTTTGTTTTTAAATACACAAACGCTGCATTTATAATGCTGAACTTGCTCCGATACCAGCTGTCACAGAACCGACCAAATTATAAGAGTTCAAGTGTAGAAACGATCGACAAGCAATCGAGTTTCCAAACTTGAGCCCATATAATCCCGGGAGTCAATTGAAATCACGAAGGACTTCAAACCAACTCGCAACAAACCAAGATCGTAATAGTTCAACATAAACACAGCGAATGTTACATAGTCATTCATTGCCGTCGAAGCGGCACCACATCGGAGTCATTAAGTTATTACAACCCAAGTTCGAAGTAGCGGAAGCAAAATAATTACACACACTTGTTCTAAAGTTCAGTTCACAAGTTTTTGTTATTGCCAGAGTCTACACCATCCTTCCAAAAGCAACAGGTACGAGTTTGTTAGAGAACCGTGCCCAACGGTTAGTCCTCATCCCCGGCGGGATGGAGACAGGTCTTGCAGAAACCGTCATAAAAGATGTCATCTGCAACAGGTGGGAATAAACCCTGAGTACGAGAATGTACTCAGCTAGACTTACCCGTCTAGTAAAACATAAAAGACACCAAGGATCATGCAAGGCTAATATATAAATGTAGAGCTTGGTTGACTCGACATTTTGCCAAAAGCCTTTATTAAGACTAACACAATGTAAGAGCATCATATTTATTTATCATCAGCCTACCACTAGATTAGCACCTGTACTACAACACATCACTTGATTATTACAAGCAATAATAACCATATCAGGTTCATCATCTGTTCTTCTGGCTATCATCATTATCATGAGCCAAGTTTATTAGTGAATGCTACGTTTGCCGCTGCTCTGTCAAGTTCTCACTGACCGGGAGAGACGGCGTTTCGAATCGAATTCCTATCCAGCTGGAGGGTTATTCCTAGCACTCACCCAAGCATCCCCCGTCGGAGAGCCAACGGGTCACCTTTGGTACAACTCAGGAATCGCGGCTCCGATCAGCGCCGCACTCCCAGGGCTACCACTCTGCCAGGGAGGTCAGGAATTTTAACTCACCTGCCTTTGGGCTTATGCCAATGGTCCCCCGCACACCGCACTTCCTCCGGTAGTGCGCACTTTAACTTGCCGGTCTTCCGGCCTGAGTCATACTACTCGGCTTCGCGGTCGGAACGAGTTATCCGGCCAACTAAGTGCTAGACATGCGTTCAACATGACAAGAGGACGTACAACGATCGGTCCTTAACTCCCACAGACGGAGTTACTACAACCTTGCAAAACTCCGCTCGGCTTAAGTCAAATTAATCAGGTTCCATCCACGATAGCACGTATAGACCATCGTGATCCGACACAACCCTATATCGCGCAGGTGACAGGAAATCACCCGACTTCTACCGATTAAGCATGGCTAAGCTGCTACTCGATCCTAACTCTACAACTAGGGTGTGGTGAGTTATCTGGACATGGATGGAGTAAAATGCAGCAAAGGTTTCATCACAACTCCTATACTTAATGCACCAATAGATATAACATATTAAGTAAACTTTCAAAAGTAAAGGGAGGCATAGAATGCTCGGGTGCTTGCCTTTCACGAACGAAGCGGGCTCGTGGTTTGGGCACTCAACTTCTTCTTCGGGCTCCTCGAGTCCGACTGGCTGGACCTCCACCTCCTGGCTGCCCTCCTGGCCTTCGGGATTCACTTGCAGATCGAAGGAGGCTGCCACGTCCGATGCACCTATTGCATGCTCGATGAATGAGAAGGTGTGCATACAAAAGAATGAATGCTTGATAACATAAGTAACTCACTGGACACTCAATTACGGAGTACACAGTTATAACAAGTTCGCAAAAGTTAATAAGTTAACTTAGCCCAAAACCTATCATAATACTAAAACAGCAAGCAATATAAAACAGGAGTAGCTCAGTAAATAAATCATAACTAATGCTAGGCAGATCCCACAAACATATGTGAAGACATTCTGGAAATCTTATGAAATTGTCTACAAATCATCTTAAAACATCACAGCAAGATTCATATATTAAACCAGTCATTTAAACAAAGTTCCAGGTTCTGTCCCAGAAAAACAAAGAGTCCCATTTCCTGGAACTAACTTGGAACAGCTATAACTTCTAAACTACTAGGCCAAATGAGCTCAAATTTAAACCACAGCTAGTTCAATAAGTTTACAACAACTTTGGTTTAGATAAGTTTCCCAGGAGGTCAAGTTATCATCAAGCAAAAGTTAAATTACTCCCTTGCTGTCCAGAACAGCCTTTACCCCTTTAATTAATTATTTGATGACATAACCAAAACATAAACCATGCCAACCACATGACTTATGAGCACAAGCATATCATAAGGTTACCAGAGCATCAGATGATAACCCTCATATATATACTTAACAAGGCATTTATTAATTAATTCTAGAAAAGAGCATAATTACAAGATACTAGTCAAAGTGCTCAGAAAAACCTAAAAACATTACAGAAGCACAAGTATAGCATCAAGGCATCACCGAAATTTCAGAGCAATTGCACATGCCAAGTTAAAGATATACATTTAACATGTAACTAGGTATTTATTTCATAAATTCAGAAACATGAATTATATGGTGTCAAACAATAGATTTCAGATTATTTACATATTAGGGATATCATAAACAAGTTTACCACCAAAGTAGAACACCAGCATAAGCACCAATTATTTTATATGATTTAATTAAAGAAACAAGCCAAATCCCAAACATAATTTACATAACAAAGCTGCATTACTCCAAAAATCATGAAATATTTATCAAAGCACTCTACCCCCATACAGAGGCTACCATAAAATTTTCAGAGCAAACTAAGCAGTATAACAAGAGATATGAATTTATCCAAGAATAACAAGATTAAATCCTTAATAATTATTTTCCCAGAAACATGGTTAATTTTATATTTTTCTTAAAAACTAGCCATCTCAAGGAATACCACAAAATTTGTTTCACAATTTTTGGATCTCAGAAACAGGAGATATGATTTTTGCAAGAAAGCCAAAAATCCAGATCTGAATAAAAGAAAAGGAGGGAAGGAGGTGACACTGACAGTGGACCCCGGCTATCAGGTTCTTCTTCCTCACGGCCGAGGCGACTCTCGCCGGCGATTTCTCCGTGACGGCGAGGTCTCCGGCCAAACCAAGGGCATCAGCGTGATCCTCAGACTCTAGCGACTCAATTGACCCCCTTTTCCCCACGGCGGAGCCACCGGAAGGGGCTTGCCGTCGACGATGGCGGCACGACGGAGGTGCTCGGCGTTACGCCGGAGCCCTCAGGCCGGTAGAGCGTGACCTAAGACCTTCTACAGCACCAGCGAACTACGGTGAAGCTTCCTATGTACGCGGCTTGGCTTGAAACCTCGTGGAACACGCTGGCCACGAGAGCACCCATCTCCGGCGGAAACACGGCGGCGCTGCGCATCGTGTCCGGCGACGGAGAGCTCGGTAGAGTGTCTACCAAGTGGCGCAAACGCAAGCTAGGAACCTAGCAACCTCTAGGACCTAACCAGAGATGACGAGAGGCTTCACAGGGCTCGGCATTGGGCTCGCCGGAAAAGATGGTCACGGCGACCCGATTTGGGGGAAGAAGGGAATGGCGGCTCACCGGTGGATTTCTCGGTGAGATGATGGGTGGAGAATGGAGAGCGGTTCACGGCGAAGCTTTGGGTGAAGTTTGGTGAGCAATGGCGCAGCAAGGAACGCGCGCGAGCTCGCCGGAGTAAACTCGCGATGGGAGCTCATGGCGGCCGCGTTTCTGGCGAGAGAGGCGAGGCAGAGCGGAAGTGGACGCGTCCACTCTGCTCGGGACGACGCCGTGGACTTCATGCACCCATTGGGAGCTGACAAGCGGGGCCAGGAACGGCGTACGGATGACAAATGTCGTCGTTGCTCTGCCGCCGGTCGGCCACGTCGGCGAGCTCTAGTCCGATTCAGACAAAGCGATGGCCGACTGACAGAGCTACTTTGACGACGATTATCTCCTAAACCAGCGCGAACTAGGAGATGATGCAGTTGACAAAGTTGGAGTTCCAAACGAGTTCTACAACTTTGTCAACTAGAGCAAAAGCCAGATCGGCCGGGATTGAGAGATATAGAGCTGTTTGTGTTCCCGGACTTAGAAAATTTTCTAAGTGTTGGAAACAGCCCCAAATCTGCCTTGTGGGTCAATTTTGTGCTATTTGTTGTCATTTTCATGAGATGGACATAAAACAACTTTTGTTCCCTATAAAATGTGCTACAACTTTGCTGTAGAAAGTTTTGACATGAAAACATTTTATGAAACACTTTTTAAAAGCGTAAGGAAAAGAGGTTTCTAGGGCCTATTGACACAAGTATGACTTAAAGGCATATTTTGGAGAAGTGATCAACATGAACATTGTTCCCAAAGTTAAGTTAAGCATAGATAAACTAATTACCAATGCATATAGCACAAACACAAGCATGGTTCACTCAAACATAAGCATAGGAAGCCTATTTAAGCAATTTAAAACACATTTTTGCATAGAATGACATGGCTCAAGATAGATGATGATCATGGTATGCTTTGAGTAGATGATGATGCTCATGCTATGCACATGATTAATGCAACCATAACAATGGGGTGTTACAGCCCTCCCCCCTTACAAAAATCTCATCTCGAGATTTGAAAGCTTACTGATTTTCGAAGAATGTTTTGTAAACTTCTTTTAAATAATCCACCGTCTCCCAAGTGGCATCTTCCTCCCTGTGGTTACTCCACAACACCTTGTAGAGCTTAACCACACGATTACGAGTCTCCCATTCCTTGCGATCAAGAATCGCTATGGGTTTCTCCTCATACACTAGGTCTAACTTCAATTTGATATCTCGAACTTCCACTCGTTCCTCCGGTACACGAAGGCACTTCTTTAATTGTGATACGTGGAAGACAGGGAAAATAGCTCGAAGCGCAATTGGAAGTTGAACTTTGTACGCCACATTCCCTTTCTTTTCGAGAATCCGATAAGGTCCCACATAACGAGGTGTAAGCTTTAGCTTGACTCCGAACCTTTGTACACCCTTCATCGGAGACACCTTGATATACACATGGTCACCAACTGAAAACTCAATCGGTGTCGAGGGTATCAACAAGGGGTACCCTCACCAATGCGTATAACCAGGCCATCCGTACGCACGCGCGGCCGTCGGCGGTCGCAGCCTCGAAGACGGAAATGCCGTCGAGCGAATCGGTTAAGGCTCGAGCGACCACTGCCGTCGAATACGGAAACAGGCTCGAGCGAACCGAGAGGCATCGAGCGCAAGGACACTGTCCGCCGCCTGACGCGCGCACGGGAGCCAGGGCATTTAATGCGCCTGACGCTTCCCCACCTAACACACGGGTCACGGGAGGCTTCTGTCCCATTGTTCTTTTTGCAGCCTTCCCACCGAACGATCAAGGGCGTGTCAGGACGCAGGGAACAAGGATGGAACGTCTAATCGGGACCCCCTCGAGACCTCCAAGGTCAGCGCTCCAGATATCAGCACATTACACGGCGTCCGACCCTCGACCGAACAGGGTCCCTTACTAGGGGCAAGATGGGCGTCGACTGACAACACCACAGCTACCCCGCCGGATCCGCCGCCATACCGTACCGGCATGCGACCTCAGAACCAGCGCGAGGCAGCGGGGAGGGCCGAACGCAGGAGCACGCGTAATCATCACTGGGCTATCAAGATGGGACAGCTCGAGGCCATGTCGTACGGAAGCCTCGAGTAGGTCAGCGCTCCATGCGGCTATCGACCCCTACTCTAGCGTCTACGCATGTACCCTGGGTCTCTCCTTGGAGCTATAAAAGGAGAGACTCAGGAATAGAACGGGGAGAAAAAAACAAGAACCCAAGTCCACGCTCATACGTAGTAAAGCTTCACACTTCATACCACGCTTGTATTCGCCCCTGTACAAGCACTTAGGTGCAAGATAATACAAACTCTCTCCCCCCGCTGGACGTAGGGCCTTCTCTTGCCCGAACCAGGATAAATCTCTGTGTCTTCTTGCATCAGCATCCGGGAAAGGGAGCACGCATACAAATTTACTCGTTGGTGTGACCCCCCGGGGGAAAAACACCGACAGTTGGCGCGCCAGGTAGGGGTCCTGCGTGTTTTTTCATCGACTTCCCACTCCTTTCCGGATGGCTACTCTTGCCTCGCCGTTTCCACGCTCCACGGTGATTTGGTTTGGGAGCCTCGAGTTCATGTCTACGGGCTCCGGCTACGACATGATCTTGCTCTCAGTCAAAGGACCAGGAGGAGCCCGCGTTACGCCAGCACGGTTGAAGGCCCCGAGACGCCCTCACCACCACGCCTCCCCGCCTAAGAAGAGGCGCGGATAGCACCACCGCGGCCCCTCTGCTTCAGCACGACCAACAACTCGTGCGAGGCAGGGCGTAGGCCACAAGTCGGCGGCACCGTGGGACGGAGCAACAAGCGCGACGACTCAGCACCGCGCGACGACGGGAGGTGACACGTCTCGCGCGCTCTCCCCCACCGCTGCTAGGCTACTTCCACACGGGTTGTTCACTCCAAAAGCGGCACCGCCGTTCGGATTGGACAACGCCGCGGCGTCGCTCGCCAGGACGATATGCCCAAACGCCCAGACGTACGTAGAAAGACCAATGGTCCTCCCACGTAGCTCTGAAGCGCGGCAGTCGGCGTCCGAGCTGCCGGACCTTTCCCGAGTACAAGGCCTCCGTCGTTTAGGCCCCGGACGATACTCGATCACCTCCCTCAGGCAACGATTGCTGGAGGAAGGACGTGGGTGTTTCTACGCCGCCGAACCGGACTCCGACTCCGAGACGGACAGCTATGACCCTACGAGGGAATGCTATCACATCGACGGGGCGGTAGAAACTACTGACGAGACCCGGGATGCTGCCGCGGGAGGTCGAGCCCCCGCGGCGCGAGAAGACCCCAGGACGCCTGGGAACGACGGGCAGGTCGACCCCCCTCCTCATGAAGACAGAACCGCGCAGCTCGCGCAGCTGCGGGAGCTCAAGATGAAGCTCGACGAAGACCGCGAGCGCCTCGTCTTGCTCGAGCAAATCCTCGAGCAAGACCTGCCCTACCCGCCGGGCGGAAGTGTCCGCAGACGCGCTCGAGAGGTACATCGACAGATCGTCGGCGACTCAGAGCCAGAGCAACCTGTCAGCCGTTTCCCTCGAGCAGGCCAGAATGTAGTGGCAGCGACGATGCTGCTACGTAACATGCCAGAGCCGTCGAATTCCCAGGCCCGACGCATTCGAGATGAGGTACAGACATTGCTCCAGGTGGCGGCGGTTCAACAAGCCGAAAGTTCGGCGTCTCGACGGCAAGGAGCTGCCACGGAGAAGCGCGACGAACAGCCTCTAAACGAAGAGGAGGTGTCAGTCCAACAACAACCTCACCCTCGAGGTAGAAAGACCACTCTCATCCTCCCCGTCGACGGTCAACGTCGACACGACGCACGACACGACATCAAAGAAAATCGACGCCGCCGGCACGGAGACGCGGAAGAGCGCGGTTATAGCGCGCATCGCGGTGGGAGATACGACAGCGACGAGGACCGGGTGGCCCCCGAGCCACCAGGCCCACGGGTGTTCAGCAGGGCGATCCGCAGCACGCCCCTGCCCAATCCATTTCGACTCCCGACCAGCATCGCGAAGTACAATGGAGAGACCAAACCAGAGTTGTGGCTGGCCGACTTCAGGCTGGCCTGTCAGATAGGTGGCGCTCGAGGTGATGATCGAGCCATCATCAGACAGCTACCCCTTTTCCTCTCTGACACCGCCCGTCGATGGCTCGAGGAACTCCCCGCCAATCAGATCCACAACTGGGTTGATCTGGTCAGAGTCTTCAAGGGTAACTTCAAAGGGACCTACATACGACCAGGAAACTCATGGGACCTCAGCAAGTGCAAGCAGAAGTCAGGAGAAACTCTTTGGGAGTACGCTCGGCGCTTCTCGAAGCAGCGCACTGAGCTGCCGCACATCCCTGACCACGACGTCATCTTGGCGTTTGTCTCGGGCACCACCAGTCGAGACTTGGTGCGGGAATTAGGTCGCAATCGACCTCAGACCGTCGACGAGCTGATGGACGTAGTAGCCAACTACGCGGCAGGGGAGGAGGCAGTCGGCACCTTCTTCAGCTCAGAAGGAAGGAAAGGCAAGCAGCCCATCAACGAAGATGGGACCCCCAGTCGAGGCCTCAAGAAAAACAAAAAGAAGCAGAAAGTGCGGCAGTTCCACCGGGAAGATTCCGATGACAACCTTGTCGCCGCCATGGATCGAAAGAAGCCTCGAGGCCCTCCGGATGGAGGCATCTTTGACAAGATGTTGGAGGAGCCGTGCCCTTACCATAAGGGAGGCGCCAACCACAAGCTCAAGGACTATCGTATGCTGAGAAAGCATTTCGACGGTCAGGGGTTCAAAAAAGATACGCGTGATGACTCCAAGAAAGAGAAGGCTGGCAGCAAGGAGGACAACAAAGATGACGACGGCTTCCCCGCCGTCCACGACTGCTACATGATCTATGGCGGGCCCTCGACCTAGTTGACAACGAGGCAGCGCAAAAGGGAGCGTCGCGAAGTCTTTGCAGCAAGAATGGCGGTGCCCCAATACCTTAGCTGGTCAAGCACTCCTATCACTTTCGACCGAGAAGACCACCCCGACAAGGTAGTCGCCCCAGGCGTCTACCCGCTCGTCGTCGACCCCATCATCGTCAACACCTCAATGACCTGCACTCGGGGGCATGCGGTCACCACGCCGCTCCACGGACCCTTGTAGGGAACGCTTTTTGACAAGGCTTCTACTGGCCAACGGCCGTGGCGGACGCCATCGAGCTCGTAAGATCATGTCACGGGTGTCAGTTCTACGCCAAGCAGACGCATCCGCCTGCCCACGCTCTTCAGATGATCCCCATTACCTGGCCGTTCGCGGTGTGGGGGCTCGATTTAGTAGGACCTCTGCAAAAGGCAAAAGGAGGATTCACCCATTTGCTGGTGGCCATTGACAAGTTCTCCAAATGGATCGAGGCTCGACCCATCACCAACATTCGCTCCGAGCAGGCCGTCCTTTTCTTTACCGACATTATCCATCGGTTTGGGATCCCCAATGTCATCATCACCGACAACGGCACCCAGTTCACCGGCAAAAAGTTCTTGGACTTCTGCGATCGGCATCACATCCGTGTGAACTGGTCTGCAGTCGCCCACCGTCGAACTAACGGCCAAGTTGAGCGTGCCAACGACATGATTTTGCAAGGACTCAAGCCAAGGATCTACAATCGATTGAAGAAATTCGGCAAAAAATGGGTCGAGGAGCTTTCCTCAGTCCTATGGAGCCTCAGGACAACACCAAGCAGGGCCACAAAATACACCCCGTTCTTCATGGTCTACGGCTCTGAGGCCATCCTCCCCACAGACCTTGAGTATGGGTCACCTCGACTCAAGGCCTACAACGAGCAATCGAACAAAGAGACTCAAGAAAACGCGGTCGACCAACTTGAGGAGGCTAGAGACATGGCCCTCCTCAACTCTGCCAGATATCAGCAAAGGCTTCGACGCTACCACGACAAACATGTGCGCAAGAGGGACCTCAACGTGGGCGACCTAGTCCTACGACGCCGGCAAAGCAATCCGGGACGCCACAAGCTGACTCCGCCTTGGGAAGGTCCGTACGTGGTAGCCGAGGTCCTGAAGCCGGGAACGTACAAGCTGGCGGACGAAAAAGGGGCAATTCTCACCAACGCATGGAACATCGAACAGCTACGTTGATTCTACCCCTAGAAGTTCTAAACTTATGTTCCTGCTTACGTTTTGTACCAAGACTTTGTAAACGAATGAATGAATAAATAAAGTCTTTCCCTCGAAACAATTCTTCTTTCTTTGCGCCGAGAAGATTAATAAATCGCGATCTCGACGTTAGAAGGGGGCGCCGACTATGACCCATCATAGTCAGCACCCCCTCGGGGGCTACCAGGGGGACGACACCCCCCCCCCGAGTATCGAAAAAACCGAGAAGTTTTCTTTTCTTATGTAGTAAACCTTGCATGGTTCAAGTTGCTAAGGCACCTCGAGCCCCTCAAAGGCCGAGGGACAACGAGCTGGAGAATTCCTACGCCCCCGGGCTACGGAAACTCTACTCGCTTCCCCACCATTGAAGTGATCGAGGTGATCTTTTACGAAAAATCGAGCAAGGGATACAAACGTAGGCGCAAAGAGAGACGAAAGCATCAAGCGGAAGGACAAAATAAGAATCTGACAATTACGAAAGTGATACAGCACCAGTTAACCACAGAATTCACAAAGTATTGTACAAGGGGCCTCAGGCGCCCTGAGCAGGCTCGCAGGCCTTAGTCCGCGGCACGATCCTCACCGCCCTCGCCTCCGCCCGAGCTAGCCTCAGGAGGGAGCACCTCAGGCTCGAAAAGCTTGGCCAACCTTTCCCCAGGAGCCTCCGCGTCGTCGATCAAGGCATGGAGCCTCTCCTCGTTCTCCGCGTCGGTCTTGGAAATGTCGGTGACGAAGCCATGGGACACCACCTCCATGTCATAGGAGAAGCCCGAGCAGACAACCGCCATCGCCCGCTTCACCCCGATGTGGAGGGCGTCCCGCACCCGATCTCGCAGCGTCGCGCCTATGTAGCACAACTGGTCGACCACGGCATCACCTCGAGCGTCCTCCCTCGACTCATCCATAGGCTCGACCTCCCAAGAGGTCGAGAGATCACTTATCGCCGTCCGTACTCGACGGTTCAAAGCAACCTCCGCCTCGAGCTGAGCCTTGGCGTTGCGAGCCTCGGCTTGGGCGGCCAGGAGCTCGTCCTTGAGCCCTGTAAAAGCCAATACAAAGAGACCTTAGGAAAAACTAAGCACACCTCAGAAAAAGAAATCTGATAGAGGAAACATACCACGTACGGTCTCCTCGAGGGCCGTGTTCTCGCCAACCAGCCTGGTGTTGGCCCCCTCGATCTCTTTGTTGGAGCGTGCCAGCTCGGTGTTGGCAACACGGAGATCCTCGATCGCCTTGCCAGCCTGAGCAATGGCCCCACTCTTCTCCAGCAATTCTCCCTTCAGACGCTCGACGTCGTTAGAGAGACTGCGGGATCGAGCCCGCTCTGCCTCGAGATCTTCGAGGGCCTTCTTCTTGGCTTCCTCCGCGGCGCCCCTGGCGACCTCGCCGTTCACGTGCTCCACCTTCATCTTTCGGAAGGACTCTCGGAGAGAGTCCAGGTCAGATTTAAGGAGGCCCTTCTCCTTGTCCAGATCCGCGATAACGCTCTTGTAGGACAGGGCCTCCTCCCGGGCTCTGGACGCGGCTTCCTCGACCGTAAGAGCCCGCTCCCGTAGCTGCATCGTCTCCTTCTCCGCCTTCTTCGAGGCCTCTCGGGCCTCAGCCAGGGCAGCCTCCCTCGCTTTCTTCTCCTCCTCGAGCGCTATGAGATCTTTGTAAGCTTTAAGGAGCTTTTCCTGCGACTCGAGGAGCTGATCTTTGAGGAGGGGGAGTTGCTCCCAACCGCCCCTCGTGGCGTGTATGAAGCTGGACTTGATTCGGGAGGTCTCTTTCATATCCTGCGAATCAAGAGTCGGATGGATTAGAATACAGAAACCAAAAGGCACCACAAGGATTGAAGTTCGAAAAGCACTTACGAAATAAGCCGGGCCGAGCCCGTTGTTGATAACGTCTGAGAGGAGCCCCACCACATGCTTCATCCAAAGGCGGAGCTCGTCGACGTGCTCCCACTTCTCTGCCTCCTTCCGATCGTCCAGAAAGATGTTAGGCTCGGACGGGTCGTGGGAGGCCCGGATGCGGATCCGATCGGGGCACCAGTGCTCCATCTCCCGGTCGGCCCGCGCCTTGACACCGCGGATGAGATTCTCGACGGTCTCGAGGGAGCCCCCATGGCGCAGGAACAGGTCGACGAGGCATGGGAACTGCCCGTCGTCGTCCACCGTCTTCCAGGTACCATCCTTGGTCCCCGACGTCCCGATTTCATCCTCCTCGGAGGGAAAGCGGTCCTCCCATGCCCGACGCTCCCGGAGGAACCCTGGGGCGATCCCGTCCATGCCGTAGATCGTCCGCTTGATCTCGGACTCAGGGTCGGTGGGGGTGCGCATCATGCAGGCGAGCGCCACCACTCCATCCGCACGCCCCGGCTCTGCCCGGATCGCGGCGGGTGCCCCCGGGAGGAGCCACGCTGGGGTCGGGGGGCCGTACACCGGCAAATCCTCTTCTTGTTCGCCGGGCCCTTGCGGCTCCGGTGGTACTGGCTGGGCCGGACCTTGGGGCGGGGGCTCGAGCAGCCCCTCCTCTTGGCCCCCCTGCTCCTGCTGTTGCCGTTCCTCCTGCTGCTGTTGCTGTTGCTGCGCCTCAGATTCCTGCGGCTGCCGCGCCGCCTCGCGCTCCCGTTGTTCATCCTCCTCCCTTTTCTTCTTCTGCTCCTCGAGGCTGCGGAGGCCGGCGGGCCAGGGAGTCGATCCCGCGACGTTGGGGGTCGACGCTTCCTCTTCCATAGGGCGAGCGCCCCCAGACGCTTCGTTACCATCGGACGTATCGCTGATGGTGATGGGTTCCCCCTCGACCCCCAGTCGAGGGGGCTCGGGGGCTCCCTCTGACGCTTGCGTCTGGGGTGCCTCATCATGAGTCGGCGGAGACGGAGTAGGCGCGGGACGAGACGGAGCCCTCTCGACGTCGGCTGGAGGTTGGGAACTGGAGGAGCCTACAAAACAAAGGGTAAAAAGGTCAGACGTTATAAGGACCAACACAGGAACATCGCAACGCCCAGAAATAAACTACGAACCTGGTTCCTTGGAGGCGGCACCCGTTCTGAGCTTCTTTGCCATGGACGGTTGGGCCTGCTCAAGGGTCCACTTCAGCCTGAGAAAAGGTTGGCATATGAGGAAAGGTGGAAGAATGGGAAGACAAAAACCGCAACATCAAAAAGGCTTACCCCACAGGGAGAACGGCTCGCCTTCCGCCACCCCGACCAGTGGGCCTCGAGCCACCTCGCGTCGGGGCTCCAGGCCCCTCGAGGGCAGGTGCTGGCTTAGGCGCGTCGGTCCCCGCCTGGCGGGCGCCGGGACTGGCGCTCCTACGGCCGGCATCTCCTTTCTCAGAGGCCGCGGCGCGACCACGAGTTAGTGGCCCCGACGCCTGGGGCCTAGCCAGACTGCTCTCCCTGGGCACCGGGGGAGGGCGCGGTGCGTCTTGGCCCGCCTTGGGCGCGGGAGGGGTGTCGGCCCGGGGGCGACGAGATCCGCTCGGACCCTCTTCTGGCGCCTCCGTCCGGGGGGCGTCGACGTCACCTCGAGGCGGGCCCTCGAGAATCCGATCGAGGCGCGACGCCATCCCCTTAGAGTCGTCGCTGCCCTCGTCATCATCGTCATCATCGTTAGGGGATTCCTCCTCAGGCTCCCCCCTCTGCCTGGATTTGGCTCGACGCGCCTCTAATGCTTGGCGGTCGAGGTTTTTCTTCTTCTCCCCCTTCTTTGCATAGTCCTTCGCAGACTTTAGCTTTTCGGCAGATTGGCGCCATTTATCACGATCGACCTCGTCCTCCTTTACCGGAGGCCTCGAGGACCGGACATCAATCCGACCCTGCCAAAACTAAGGTAGACTTAGAAAAAAGAGAGGGGAGAAAGGAAACCCAGAATCGAGGCTGCACACAAGAAGAAGGCGTACCAGATCGATCGAGCCTGCGTCAGGTCTCATGGGGAAGCTGTTAACATGCTCCGGCTGAAAATCACCGGCAATTGCAGCCCTGACTCGGGCCGCGACTTCGTCGTCCGACGGAGCCTCGTTGGACATCCGATATGCCTCAAGGTCCCGAGATGAGACACCAGGGCCCATCTCGTCCATCCTCAACGGTCGAGACATCAAAGGGAGAACTCTCCGGTGATGGACGGCCGAGAGGACGAGAGCGGCGGTCAAACCCTCCTGGCGAAGCTTCTTCAGGGCGTCGAGGAGGGGGTCGAGCCGAGGTTGATGAGCTTGGACGACGCCGTATGTCCAATCCGCTGGACGCTCCATGATCAGACGGCCCGAGTAGGAAGGCAGGAGATTGTCATCGTTCCGCAGATAAAACCACTGGGAGTCCCAGCCGGCGTGGTTGGTCGATAACCCTACCGGGATGTACTCCCGCGGCCTGTGGCGGTGGAACTTTTCGAACGACACCACGTAGCCCAGGCCGTGGCGGTGGAACTTTTCGAACGACACCACGTAGCCCTCGAGCGGCTGAGGCCTCCTGTGACTCGCTGGCGGCGCGATCCACTCTGGCGACGATAGCGAGGTACGGCGGCGCAGCAGTCCCTCTTTCTCAAGCTCTAACAACCGGCGCTCCGTCATCGACGACGGGCGCCAGTCGTCGGCGGCGACGAGTCTTACAGGCATCTCAGCTGGAGGGATAGCGAGATTCACTACAGCTCGAGGTGGCGTGTGCGCGTGAGATGGCAAGAAAGCGAAGGCAACGAGAGTAAAAGCGAGAAGGCGGAAGGGAGAGGAACGGCGGCGACGCCACGACGTATTTATAGGCAGCAGTCCGCCAACGGACAGATCCGAGAAATAAGGTAACTCCCTCCCATAAATGCGCCGTCTAACGGTCCTCTCTCTCCACACAGGCCGGACGCTCCGAATTCCACGCCAATACAGTGTCGCAACGTCACTTACCTCAAAAGGTGCGCCCAACGGGCAGAAAGACGAACCGACACGGCAGTTTCCTTACTTTGTAAGCCAAGGTATGCGCCCAGGATAGTCTCGAGAGGTCGATGGTTGGCTCGTCGAAAGGGTTCGACAGCCGATCTCGAGCACCAAGAGTCAGGGATCCCCAGCGAGCGGTCGAAAATCGAGGCCCGCCTCGAGGGCTCGCTGGCGATGTCCAAGGTAGGGTCGAGACAGTCGAGAGGAATCCCCCCGAAGGGAGGCATCGAGCCGCTAGACTCTATCGAATGAGACCGGTATCGCCGACCACGTCGACCCCGCTTTATGAGGACGCCTCTGGGCTACAGCTGACCCCCTCGAAAGGGGCACAGGTTCTCACTTGGACTACCCGCTAGGAACTCAATCTGGGGTGGAAGACGCTCGCTCTATCGAGAGTACGTCGAAACCTCCACGCAAGGCAAAGCCGAACAGAACCTTCCACCACGGGTGTTGACAGCGTTTCTGCAATTTTGGCAAAATAACCCTCGAAGGAGTTGAATACTCCCTCGAGGGCTCGGGGCCTACCCCCGCGGGGTCGCTCGCGCGCCCCCGTGGAAGCTCGACCGTAAAAACGAAAGTCTCCACTCGAGCGCCAGCGCTCGAATGAAGACTCGAGGGCTACTGTCGAGGGTATCAACAAGGGGTACCCTCACCAATGCGTATAACCAGGCCATCCGTACACACGCGCGGCCGTCGGCAGTCGCAGCCTCGAAGACGGAATTGCCGTCGAGCGAATCGGTCAAGGCTCGAGCGACCACTGCCGTCGAATATGGAAACGGGCTCGAGCGAACCGAGAGGCATCGAGCGCAAGGACACTGTCCGCCGCCTGACGCGCGCACGGGAGCCAGGGCATTTAATGCGCCTGACGCTTCCCCACCTAACACACGGGTCACGGGAGGCTTCTGTCCCATCGTTCTTTTTGCAGCCTTCCCACCGAACGATCAAGGGCGTGTCAGGACGCAGGGAACAAGGATGGAACGTCTAATCGGGACACCCTCGAGACCTCCAAGGTCAGCGCTCCAGATATCAGCACATTACACGGCGTCCGACCCTCGACCGAACAGGGTCCCTTCCTAGGGGCAAGTTGGGCGTCGACTGACAACACCACAGCTACCCCACCGGATCCGCCGCCATACCGTACCGGCATGCGACCTCAGAACCAGCGCGAGGCGGCGGGGAGGGCCAAACGCAGGAGCACGCGTAATCATCACCGGGCTATCAAGATGGGACAGCTCGAGGCCATGGCGTACGGAAGCCTCGAGTAGGTCAGCGCTCCATGCGGCTATCGACCCCTACTCTAGCGTCTACGCATGTACCCTGGGTCTCTCCTTGGAGCTATAAAAGGAGAGACTCAGGAATAGAACGGGGAGAAAAAACAAGAACCCAAGTCCACGCTCATACGTAGTAAAGCTTCACACTTCATACCACGCTTGTATTCGCCCCTGTACAAGCAATTAGGTGCAAGATAATACAAACTCTCTCCCCCCGCTGGACGTAGGGCCTTCTCTTGCCCGAACCAGGATAAATCTCTGTGTCTTCTTGCATCACCATCCGGGAAAGAGAGCACGCATACAAATTTACTCGTTGGTGTGACCCCCGGGGGAAAAACACCGACAATCGGCTTCCTTCTTTTGTCGGCATAACTTTTCTGATGAGCTTGAGCAGCTTCCAGATGTTGCTGGATGGTACGGACTTTCTGCTCTGCTTCGTTCACGAAATGGATGCCATAATACCTTCGCTCTCCGACTTCTACCCAATTCAAAGGGGTTCGACACTTTCGACCGTACAAGGCTTCAAATGGAGCCATCTTGATACTCTCCTGATAACTATTGTTGTAGGAGAACTCAGCTAATGGCAACCACTTAACCCAAGAACCTTTTGCAGAGAGAGCACATGCTCTCAACATATCTTCTAGGATTTGGTTAACACGTTCAGTTTGACCTGCTGTTTGGGGATGATAAGCAGAGCTACGGACTAAATGAGTACCGATCTGCTCATGCAGACATTCCCAAAACGAGCAGTGAACTATGGTCCACGATTTGATACAATAGTTCGAGGCACACCATACTGACGAACAATGTGCTCGAAGTACAACTCTGCATATTGATGTGGACGGTAGTCAGTTCGAACCAGAATAAATCGAGCAACCTTGGTCAAATAATCTACAATCACCCAGATGTAGTCGTAACCCTTAACAGAAGTTGGGAGTCCACTGATGAAATCCATGCTGACTTCAACCCATTTCCAACCAGGAATTGGTAAAGGTTGAAGCAAACCAGCTTTCATGTGAACAGCCTTCACACGACAACAATTGTCACATCGAGCGACAAAAGTAGCAATCTCCTTTTTCATCTTTGTCCACCAAAACAAAGGTTTCAGATCTTGATACATCTTGCTACTACCAGGATGGATAGACAATTTGGATGAATGAGCTTTAGACAAAATCTGATTTCGCAGCTCATGGTCTTTTGGGACCACTAGTCGATCTTTGAACCAAAGAATCCCGTTCTCATCGACCCAGAAATGCTTGGTTTCCTCTTCCTTCATTTTCCTCTTTATATGGTGGATGCCTACATCTGTTTGCTGCAATTCGATGACTCGATTGTGAAGACTACTCTCCAGAGAAATCTGGTGGAGCACAAGTGGATGCATAAGATGTGACAACAACGGATCTTCCACTTGCATTGAGTGACAGTGCGCTTTCCCACTCAAGGCATCCGCTACCACGTTCGCCTTGCCCAGATGGTAGTGCACTTGTAGATTATAATCTTTAATCAACTCAAGCCACCTTCGCTGCCGCATGTTCAGTTCAGGTTGAGTGAAGATATACTTGAGGCTCTTATGATCGGTGTAGATATTACACAGATTACCCAGCAAATAATGCCTCCAGATCTTCAAAGCATGAACAACTGCTGCCAATTCTAAATCATGAGTAGGGTAATTGACCTCATGTTTTCGAAGTTGGCGCGAAGCATACGCGATAACGCGACCTTCCTGCATCAACACACAGCCTAAACCAATGCCTGACGCGTCACAAAAGACATCGAAGGGCTTTTCGATATCAGGTTGAGCTAGGACAGGAACTGATGTCAGCAATGTCCTCAACTTGAGGAATGCCTCTTCACACTCAGGCGTCCACACAAACTTCTCATCCTTCTGAAGTAGACGAGTCATAGGCTTAGATATCTTTGAGAATTCGGGAATGAATCGACGATAGTATCCAGCCAGACCTAGAAAACTCCGAACCTCGTGCACCGAAGTTGGAACTTTCCAATCCAGCACTTCTTGCACCTTGGCTGGGTCCACCGATATGCCTTCTTCCGATAAGACATGGCCCAAGAAAGGTACTTTCTTCAGCCAAAACTCACATTTGCTAAACTTGGCATAAAGCTGATGTTCGCGCAAACGCGACAACACTATACGCTGATGCTCTGCATGCTCCTCTTCACTGCAGGAATATACCAAGATATCATCAATGAAGACTACCACAAACTTGTCCAATTCGGGCATGAACACCGAATTCATGAGATACATGAAGTGAGCAGGTGCATTTGTAAGACCGAAGGACATGACGAGATACTCATACAACCCATACCTCGTCGAGAAAGTTGTCTTAGGTACATCTCTACGACGGATCTTGATCTGATGGTACCCAGATCGCAAATCAATCTTGGAGAATAATTTAGCTTTAGACAACTGATCAAACAAAATATCAATGCGAGGAAGAGGGTATTTGTTCTTGATGGTTACCGCATTTAAGGGACGATAGTCCACACACATGCGCAAAGATTGATCCTTCTTCTTCACAAAGATAGCCGGACAACCCCACGGAGACGAACTAGGACGGATAAGACCCTTCTTCAACAACTCATTAAGTTGGGTCTTAAGCTCAGCTAATTCATTGGGTGGCATTCTATAAGGTCTTCTAGAGATAGGAGCGGTACCGGGAATCAATTCAATTTTGAACTCCACATCCCGATCCGGAGGAAGCCCGGGTAAATCATCAGGAAAAACATCTGGGAACTCACACACCACCAGAATATCTTGAATAGCCTTAGATGTAACTGCATTCACAGTGCTACGGATTTGAATATCATGAGGGAGTTGCACTAGAAATGCCTCCTTGGTATTTGGGTCTTTCAACATCACTACACGAGTGGTGGTGTTGATAAGAACTCCATTGCCACTCATCCACTTCATCCCCAGAATTACATCTATGCCCACACCGGGTAAAACAACCAAATCAGCAAGAAACTGACGGCCTCCTATTTCCAGAGTTGCCCCCAAAACCACTTGATTGGTGGAAATATCATTTCCCGCAGCACTAATACAATAACTGCCCTTATCAAGTGTAATTGCCTTGATGTTATGCTTAGACACAAATTCAGAACTCACAAAAGAATGCGATGCTCCTGAATCAAAAATCACAAGTGCGTCATGTTGATTGACCAGAAACTTACCAGTCGTAACTACCTCACCAGTAGGGATTGCTTCTACAGTGGTGTAGTGAACACGCCCCTGACGGACGTTCCCTTGATTGACCTTCTTTGGCGGGTAAGGACAGTTGCTCTGCCAATGCCCGGTCTGATTGCAGTTCCAGCATGGACGGTTGGCAGGTGGAGTCTTGGCATAGTTGGGACCTGTGTTGCCCCTAGGAAGAGCAATAGAGTACCCCTTGCGGAAACCCGTCTTCGCCTGATTCTTCTTCACCGGAGGGCAGTACCGCTGGTTAGGCGCTGGAGCGCGGAACGGTGGCTTAGCTGCCACTGGAGCCTTGGACTGAGATGACCCTGTTCCGGCCTCAAAAGCCCTCTTGCGAGTCTTCGTCACAGTGTACACAGTGTTATAGTTCTCCTGATTGAGAGCATCACTGACAAACTCATTGAAAGTTGCACACTTAGTGCGGCCCATAGTCTTCAACAAATTGGGGCCCAAACCCCGCTTGAAACTAGCAATCTTTTTCGCCTCAGTGTTCACAAACTCAGGAGCATACCTAGACAAATGATTGAAAGCATGCAAATACTCCTTCAAAGTCTTGTTACCCTGAGTTAACTGCATGAACTCAGTATGCTTCATCTCCATGACACCAGGAGGAATGAAATGCCCTTTAAAAGCATCACAGAAAAGATTCCAGTCAAGCACAATGTCGGCTGGAAGAGCTTCCCGATACTGATTCCACCAGATGCCTGCTAGACCCTGCAGTTGATGAGCTGCATACTCTGCCTTCAAACCTTCAGTCAACCGAAGCAAGCGGAACTTTTGTTCCACCGTGTTCAGCCATTCTTCAGCTTGAAGGGGTTCTTCAGCTTCTCTGAAAGGTGGGGGCTTTGTATCCATGAAGTCCTTGAAACTACTGTACTGATTAGGAGCTGGCCCTTCATGTGCATTACGGCCACCCTGATTTGCCATCCGATTGATGGTCTCAGTGAGCATCCTCTGATTTTCCACCATCATTTGCATTAACTCAGCAGGATTCGGTGGTGGAGGAGGAGGGGGTGGATTCATGTTTGCACGCTGTTCCGCACCTCGGGTGCCACGAGACATCTGTAAAGACACAGTCAGCGAGCATTGATGATCACAAGATTTGCCGCAGAAGAACTTATTTTTATGCCTGAAAGTATTCGAGAGAATAGCTTTACAGAAAAGGCACAATAATTCAATTCCACAAAAAAACATCACCAATCCAACACATGACAGAGATATCCGCAATATGCACCACAACGGAAAACATCAGCATAACATAACGAACATATTAAGACTGCACATCGGGTCCATAAAGTTATTACACCATCACAGTACATGTCATGAGTCAAGGTCAAAGTTTTGGATTACAACATGGTTACAAAAGCATCACCGCTAGCTGCAAGACTACAAAGGATCCCCACAAGACACTACCCACTACTCCCTACACTCCAGGCTCGTCGTCCGAGTCAGCGTCGAAGATCGCCTCTCCATCCTCGTCGCTAACCGGCTCAAGCTCCTCGTCCTCCACGTCCTCGTGCAAAGGTGGTGCAGCCGCTGCTGGTCCATCGACCTCCATACCATCATCATCGGCCACAATCACCTGAGGTCCCACCTCTGGATACACGGGTATAGGGCGAGGAATAGGGTGTAGCAAGTTGTTGAGACGGTGAATCTCCACAAGACCAGCCTCAATCTGATCTTGCAGATAGTTCTCCCACTCAAGCGACTGAACTCGGTGCATCTCCCATGCTCGGCGCCTGTTCTCTGACACGCGGAGTGCAGTGTCCCTCTCACGAGTGATCTGCACCAAGCGCTCCTAAACTGCCTCCTTCTCTCTAGCTAACTGACTCATCTGATCCTGCTTATGATCTCTCTCTCTAATGGCCTTCACCCACTGCTGCCTACGGTACTCCGCAATGTCTTCCCAGTCATTGCGGTCCTTCTGAGCTTGCTCCAAGAGTCTAGCTTACTTGCAAAACTTGCGAGCACGCTTTTCATCCTTCCGTTGCATCTCCTGCACTCGGCGAACAGCTACCATCACCTGTGCATAGGTGTCCTCTCGCTGACTGATCAGCTTGGGAACCGCCATCATAGCACTCATAGCAGGACTAGAACTCTCAGCTCTCTCTCCCCTGCCTCGAACCAAAGCACAACCATCAGCCTGTTTCCACTCCGCTGCTGCTGGGTCAGCACGGGGAATGGAGGCCGCTGGTCCTCCCATCAGCTCATCACCACACCTCTGATAGATATCGAGCAGGATGGTCTGGGCTGCAACCTGAGCTGCCTCCCTAGGAGTCTGCCCATCGGAGCTACAAGTCCAGCCTGTCCATGCAGGCTTGTCCCCATGTGGAGGGACAACTCCCTGCACGGCAAACCACTGTATCCCTCCTGTGCTCTCCAGCTCCCACCAGGAATACTGAGGTGGCTCAGTATACCCGACAGTCTGTAACACTCTTCAGAGCAGGGTAGGAGTGCCAAACTCGCGCAAGAACGTGTCACTGGGACGGGGTGAAGCGGGTGCGTCCATCTGTGGAAAGGAATAGGAATACCATGGGTAAAAGAGGATTAGTTTAAGCAACATTTATTTAATTAAAAGGGACGACATTGTAAGGGAAGGAGTGGACAGAATATATGCATGAATGTGACATGATGCATGCACGAACCGTACGTCCTCACAAACTTAGAAAATTAATATTCTAACGGATATACGGTGGCATACATTCGTGTCTCTCGATACGATAACTATCGATTTACACGTGCGCTGTTAGAGTACCTGCAGAAAACTTTATTTCAGCCCAACAGTTCCCAATATGACACTCAAGAAAGCAATAAACTAAGTGCACACTGCTTGGACATGCCCAACATGCACAAGCAATGACACCACAGCTACCCGAGAAATTAAATGCTCCCCAATTAAGTTTCTTTCGTGGTTCCATGGTTTTGACATGTAACCACTCCAAAAAACCACGCGAACACTCCCCTAGACCGTCGTTTGGGCGATCATGCTCTCACAGCTCACACTTACCAGAGCGTAGGTACGACGTTGCATAATTTAAATCTAGCGACATATGTGGCTAATTCACATATGAAGGCTACCTCCACCATTAGACCACAGGGTAGCATAGTGCGGTCATCACACATCCATACCTGAGTACTGCCGGAGATGCATAAATAAAACCCCCCAAGTCAGTACTTAAATAGCCACCTATAGTCCTTATGTGGGCAAAGAGGATTCGACCACTGGCATAACTTAAATATTGATTTACACCATTTTTTTAAAAACTCTTTTGTTTTTAAATACATAAATGCTGCATTTATAATGCTGAACTTGCTCCGATACCAGCTGTCACAGAACCGACCAAATTATAAGAGTTCAAGTGTAGAAACGAACTACAAGCAATCAAGTTTCCAAACATGAGCCCATATAATCCCGGTAGTCAATTAAAATCACGAAGGACTTCAAACCAACTCGCAACAAACCAAGATCGTAATAGTTCAACATAAAAACAGCGAATGTTACATAGTCATTCATTGCCGTCGAAGCGGCACCACATCGGAGTCATTAAGTTATTACAACCCAAGTTCGAAGTAGCGGAAGCAAAATAATTACACACACTTGTTCCAAAGTTCAGTTCACAAGTTTTTGTTATTGCCAGAGTCTACACCATCCTTCCAAAAGCAACAGGTGCGAGTTTGTTAGAGAACCGTGCCCAACGGTTAGTCCTCATCCCCGGCAGGATGGAGACAGGTCTTGCAGAAGCCATCATAAAAGATGTTATCTGCAACAGGTGGGAATAAACACTGAGTACGAGAATGTACTCAGCTAGACTTACCCGTCTAGTAAAACATAAAAGACACCAAGGATCATGCAAGGCTAATATATAAAAGTAGAGCTTGGTTGACTCGACATTTTGCCAAAAGCCTTTATTAAGACTAACACAATGTAAGAGCATCATATTTATTTATCATCTGCCTACCACTAGATTAGCACCTGTACTACAACACATCACTTGATTATTACAAGCAATAATAACCATATCAGGTTCATCATCTGTTCTTCTGGCTATCATCATTATCATGAACCAACTTTATTAGTGAATGCTATGTTTGCCGCTGCTCAGTCAAGTTCTCACTGACCGGGAGAGACGGCGATTCGAATCGAATTCCTATCCAGCTGGAGGGTTATTCCTAGCACTCACCCAAGCATCCCCCGTCACAGAGCCAACGGGTCACCTTTGGTACAACTCAGGAATCGCGTCGCCGATCAGCGTCGCACTCCCAGGGCTACCACTCTGCCAGGGAGGTCAGGAATTTTAACTCACCTGCCTTTGGGCTTACGCCAATGGTCCCCCGCACACTGCACTTCCTCCGGTAGTGCGCACTTTATACTTGCCGGTCTTCCGGCCTGAGTCATACTACTCGGCTTCGCGGTCGGAACGAATTATCCGGCCAACTAAGTGTTAGGCATGCGTTCAACATGACAAGAGGACATAGAACGATCGGTCCTTAACTGCCATAGACGGAGTTACTACAACCTTGCAAAACTCCGCCCGGCTTAAGTCAAATTAATCAGGTTCCATCCACGATAGCACGTATAGACCATCGTGATCCGACACAACCCTATATCGCGCAGGTGATAGGAAATCACCCGACTTCTACCGATTAAGCATGGCTAAGCTGCTACTCGATCCTAACTCTACAACCAGGGTGTGGTGAGTTATCTGGACAAGGATGGAGCAAAATGCAGCAAAAGTTTCATCACAACTCCTATACTTAATGCACCAATAGATATCACATATTAAGTAAACTTTCAAAAGTAAAGGGAGGCTTAGAATGCTCTAGGGCTTGCCTTTCACGAACGAAGCGGGCTCGTGGTTTGGGCACTCAACTTCTTCTTCGGGCTCCTCGAGTCCGACTGGCTGGACCTCCACCTCCTGGCTGCCCTTCTGGCCTTCGGGATTCACTTGCAGATCGAAGGAGGCTGCCACGTCCGATGCACCTATTGCATGCTCGGTGAATGAGAAGGTGTGCATACAAAAGAATGAATGCTTGATAACATAAGTAACTCACTGGACACTCAATTACGGAGTACACAGTTATAACAAGTTCGCACAAGTTAATAAGTTAACTTAGCCCAAAACCTATCATGATACTAAAACAGCAAGCAATATAAAACAGGAGTAGCTCAGTAAATAAATCATAACTAATGCTAGGCAGATCCCACAAACATAAGTGAAGACATTCTGGAAATCTTATGAAATTGTCTACAAATCATCTTAAAACATCACAGCAAGATTCATATATTAAACCAGTCATTTAAACAAAGTTCCAGGTTCTGTCCCAGAAAAACAGAGAGTACCCATTTCCTGAAACTAAATTGGAACAGCTATAACTTATAAACTACTAGGCCAAATGACCTCAAATTTAAACCACAGCTAGTTCAATAAGTTTACAACAACTTTGGTTTAGACAAGTTTCCCAGGAGGTCAAGTTATCATCAAGCAAAAGTTAAATTACTCCCTTGCTGTCCAGAACAGCCTTTACCCCTTTAATTAATTATTTGATGACATAACCAAAACATAAACCATGCCAACCACATGACTTATGAGCACAAGCATATCATAAGGTTACCAGAGCATCAGATGATAACCCTCATACATATACTTAACAAGGCATTTATTAATTAATTCTAGAAAAGAGCATAATTACAAGATACTAGTCAAATTGCTCAGAAAAACCTACAAAAATTACAGAAGCACAAGTATAGCATCAAGGCATCACCAGAGAAATTTCAGAGCAGTTGCACATGCCAAGTTAAAGATATACATTTAACATGTAACTAGGTATTTATTTCATAAATTCAGAAACATAAATTATATGGTGTCAAACAACAGATTTCAGATTATTTACATATTAGGGATGTCATAAACAAGTTTACCACCAAAGTAGAACACCAGCATAAGCACCAATTATTTTATATGATTTAATTAAAGAAACAAGCCAAATCCCAATCATAATTTACATAACAAAGCTGCAGTACTCCAAAACTCATGAAATATTTATCAGAGCACTCTACTACCATACAGAGGCTACCATAAAATTTTCAGAGCAAACTAAGCAGTATAACAAGAGATATGAATTTATCCAAGAATAACAAGATTAAATCTTTAATAATTATTTTCCCAGAAACATGGTTCATTTTATATTTTTCATAAAAACTAGCTATCTCAAGGAATACCACAAAATTTGTTTCACAATTTGTGGATCTCACAAACAGGAGATATGATTTTTGCAAGAAAGCCAAAAATCCAGATTTGAATAAAAGAAAAGGAGGGAAGGAGGTGACACTGACAGTGGACCCCGGCTGTCAGGTTCTTCTTCCTCACGGCCGAGGCGACTCTCGCCGGCGATTTCTCCGCGATGGCGAGGTCTCCGGCCAAACCAAGGGCATCAGCGTGATCCCCAGACTCTAGCGACTCGATTGACCCCCTTTTCCCAACGGCGGAGCCACCGGAAGGGGCTTGCCGTCGACGGTGGCGGCTCGGCAGAGGTGCTCGGCGTTACGCCGGAGCCCTCAGGCCAGTAGAGCGTGACCTAAGACCTTCTACAGCACCAGCGAACTACGGCGAAGCTTCCTAGGTACGCGGCTTGGCTTGAAACCTCGTGGAACACGCTGGCCACGAGAGCACCCATCTCCGGCGGAAACACGGCGGCGCTGCGCATCGTGTCCGGCGACGGAGAGCTCGGTAGAGCGTCTACCAAGTGGTGCAAACGCAAGCTAGGAACCTAGCAACCTCTAGGACCTAACCAGAGACGACGAGAGGCTTCACAGGGCTCGGCATTGGGCTCGCCGGAAAAGATGGTCACGGCGACCCGATTTGGGGGAAGAAGGGAATGGCGGCTCACCGGTGGATTTCTCGATGAGATGATGGGTGGAGATTGGAGAGCGGTTCACGGCAAAGCTTTGGGTGAAGTTTGGTGAGCAATGGCGCAGCAAGGAACGTGCGCAAGCTCGCCGGAGTAAACTCGCGATGGGAGCTCACGGTGGCCGCGTTTCTGGCGAGAGAGGCGAGGCAGAGCGGAAGTGGACGCGTCCACTCTGCTCGGGGCGACTCCGTGGACTTCATGCATGCGTTGGGAGCTAACAAGCGGGGCCAGGAACGGCGTACGGACGACAAATGTCGCCGTTGCTCTGCCGCCGGTCGGCCACGTCGGCGAGCTCCAATCCGATTCAGACAAAGCGATGGCCGACTGACAGAGCTACTTTGACGATGATTATCTCCTAAACCAGCGCGAACCAGGAGATGATGCAGTTGACAAAGTTGGAGTTCCAAACGAGTTCTACAACTTTGTCAACTAGAGCAAAAGCCAGATCGGCCGGGATTGAGAGATATAGAGTTTTCAAATTCGATCGAGCAAACTGTTTGTGTTCCCGGACTTAGAAAATTTTCTAAGTGTTGGAAACAGCCCCAAATCTGCCTTGTGGGTCAATTTTGTGCTATTTGTGATCATTTTCATTAGATAGCAATAAAACAACTTTTGTTCCTTATAAAATTTGCTACAACTTTGCTGTAGAAAGTTTTGACATGCAAACATTTTATGAAACACTTTTTAAAAGCCCAAGGAAAAGAGGTTTCTAGGGCCTATTGACACAAGTATGACTTAAAGGCATATTTTGGAGAAGTGATCAACATGAACATTGTTCCCAAAGTTAAGTTAAGCATAGATAAACTAATTACCAATGCATAGAGCACAAACACAAGCATGGTTCACTCAAACATAAGCATAGGAAGCCTATTTAAGCAATTTAAAACACATTTTTGCATAGAATGACATGGCTCAAGATAGATGATGATCATGGTATGCTTTGAGTAGATGATGATGCTCATGCTATGCACATGATTAATGCAACCATAACACTGGGGTGTTACACGGATTATATGGGTTCAAGTCCATTGGCTTGACTACTTCTGTGGTCGCTAATTTACTTGAATTCTTATAATTGGACGGTTCTGTTACAACAAAAGTGTATAATGGAATCATGCTAGTATAGTACACATTAAGAAAATTACAAAAGTGTTTAAGAAAATTACAAAAGTGTTTAAGAAAATTACAAAAGAGAATATGAATAATACAGAAATGTAGAATAGAAAAAAAATCATTTACATATTTGGCTCAGATTTGCCCCTTGTAATCACATTGCTTCTAAACTGGTTGCTTGTATTTGGTATACAAGCCATCCTAGTTTAGCGGCTCACAAGTAGGGGGGCAATTTCATCATCATAGCTGCTGCCTCAGCATAAAAAGTATCACATCATTCCATATGCCACTGCCTCAGCACATTTTTAAATTTTTTAATAGTTCATCATTGCACATTATAACACCCCAAAATTTTAATTTTGGGTTGTTATTATAAAATACTAAATAAAATAAACGATTTTTAATATATGGATAAAATTTTCCAACAATAGTTTAGATTTTTATATATTTTTATCAAAGAAAAATGGTGCTTTTCAAATGTTTTGGAATTAATTAGACGGGCTTTTGTTGATGTGATGCTTGTATATTACTTGAGTTGTTGTTTTTGTGTGTGCTAATATTTTAAAAACACGTTTAGATGCCGTTGATCCTTCCCGAGAATTTTCTGGACTTTTTCGTGACTTTTTCTATTTTTTTTCTAGAGCAAAATCTAATTTTAGATGGTCTAAACTACTTTTTCATGGCCCTCAAAAACTTTATTTGGATTCAAAATCTTCCAATCCATCTCTACAAGTTTTTCTTGGATTTTTGGAATTTTTTAAAATATTTTTCAGGATTTAAAATGATTTCAGCTTTTTCTGGAATTATTTTGGAACTGAAAATGATTTATTTAAAATCCCGAAATTAAGAAATTCCGAAACTTTTCCAAACCCTAGACCTATATATATGCCGGCGTAGCCCTCGACGCGCTGATTTCAGAAGTACGATCGCTTTCGCGAGCTGCCTTTCGTAGCCCCGCAGATCCATCGCCGAAGTTTCGGATCTCGTTCCCGGCGAACTTTTCCGGTGAAAGTTCGGCGAGCTTTTTCGGCCAACTCCGGCGTCCTCTACGAAAACCGTCACTATCCCGAGGTTCGTCTCGATCTTCTCTACACCGGCACGCCATTGTTTTCGCTAATCCGTACTCGTTTATCGTTTCCCTAATCTCTTCTTCTCTTTTCCGGCGAGGTCATCCATGGACGAGCTCATTCTTCATCTCCTTCGGTCGGCACACCACGGTGCGCTTCAGACCAGCAGCACCGCATCACGCAACCCCCAGCCGAACCCGCGCCCTGGCCTCGCGCGCCCTGCGCTGGCAGCAGCCATGCCAGCGGTGCTAGCCAGCTGCCGCCGGCGTCCAGCCCATGCCGAGCATTGACCGTGGAGCCCGCGTGCGGGTCCACGCCACGGTGGCCTCGCGCTGCCGCGCCGAGCCTCTGGCTGGCTGGCCGGCCGGCCAGGCCCCTCCTTCCCCACGAAGTACAGCAACAGCAGGATCTTCTCTGTGCACGTTCGTGAGATGGATGTAGATGGACCAAGGTAGAAGATGCTCTTATTTACGGAATTGCCACTGAACGAGATTAGCCATAGTTTAATTGTTTGAATTCCGATTCGAGTCGTTCTAGTTACGGTAGATTCATGTCGTCATGTTCTACGCAGTAGTGTAAACATTTATTATGTGTCTTGTTTATACATTTATTAATTTAAATGTAATTTGTTTAATATTTATTTAATAACTTTCTAACTAAAAATAACCTAGGGTTAAAATTCTGTTCTTGTTGCTATGATGTAAGTTATGATCGTTGCCATGTTATGTGTTTATAAATTTTAATCATATGAATTTGGTTACTGATTAGTGATTGCTCTTCTAAATTAAAAGCGAATTAGGTTTATAATTTCAACCTTATAAATAAATAAATAAATATTGACCCGATTAATATTAGCTTAAATGTTTCTTAATTATAATTTATTTAGTTAAATATGAAGCATGTAATTAATTTGGATAATATTTATCTAATGTCATGTTTAATAAAATAAAGTTAGGTTTATATATTGGTCTTTCATAAATTAATTATAATATGATTAATACCAACACTAATGTATTTTTAATTACAAGCAATTTAGGTATATAAGTTTGGACTTTAATAAACAATGCTAATATGATTAGTGTCAACATTAATACCTTTCTAATATAACTCACTTAGTTCAACCTCGAGCCATCTATGCTTTTGTTTGTTTTTGTCGCATGTTTTATGTTTCCAAACCGTAAATCTTTTAAGTGACATAAATAATGTTAAATGTTTATAACCACAATATGGTTAAGGTCTGTAAAGGTTCTTTCTAAATAAAATATAATTTGATTAATGATTGCACATGTTTGTTTCTAAATAAGAGTAACATATGCAAATATTAACCTTTTTATAATTACTTGTCAACTTAAATGTGTATTTATTAATTATTAATTTGCCTTGTTTAAATATGATCATATAAAATTGTTTTAGATAATTTTGATTAGTATTTATTCAATGTCATTTTGACTTTGAAGTAGTTTAGGTTTATCTCCGATCTTTCATAAATCATATTAATTATATAATATCAACATAAATGCCTTGCTAATTATGACTTGCTCCGCTCAACTTTAAAAATAAATAGTGATTCTAATTAAGTTGCTCTCACTCGTTTTATATTCTCTAAGCTATAAATGCTCAAATAGTTTAAATAATTTCTATAATTATTTATAAATAGAGTATGACTAGAACTATACTTCATATTTGATAATTATGATTTGTTTAACTCCATTTTATGACTTTTCTCTTGAATATCTGTCACCATAATTCATCTAATAAAATAATCCAAGCGTATAGTCTGTGTTCTGTGTTATGTTGCAAACCTCGAAAGTCATGTCCGTTTAACGATAGCTCCGTTCTCAATCGTTCTTGTGTGACCACGATCGTAGCAACAAGCCGTGTCGTTTAGTGCGCTCTTTCTAAGCTTTTCTTTTGATTTGATGCTTGTTCTTAGTCGTGATTGTTGTTTGTCTGTTTATGTTGCTTGGTTGCTACGAGTAGAAGAAGCGTAGTTCGTGAGCAGTGAAGATCAAGAGCTGAAGACCGACAGTCGAAGCAGAAGTTGGAGATCAGGAGAAAGAAGCTAAAGAATTCTGAGCAGTTGTACACTGGGAATAAAGGCAAGTGCAGACACCCTTTGATCATATTGTACCTATGAACTTTAAATTCATTTACTTTCCATTGCATGTGTCTTAATACTGCAAACCCTAAGGACTCGACTAGCCCTTTACTACTATTCCTTGAATACCTAGGTTTATACATGGGTAGTATAGTGAACAGTAGTTATGCTTAGCTGCTCTGCTCATCTATTCCATATAATAAATGAAAGTAAATAATCTTACCTAATGAATTCGTCAATGATGATTAATAATTAAATGATGAACAATGGTCACTTCGGTGATGGAGATGTTGCGGTGCTTACGAGCATCGTGGTTTGTTGAGGAAAGAGGGAGCGGGTACTGTTGGTGGTCCGGTTTGCCGGGCATACCCGTCTCTGCTCTCCCCTGGGACTTACAGTGTAGCTCCAAGCTATATGGCTCTGGCTTGACTAATTAGCAGGAGCTCCACTAGTAGGGTGTTACTTTCCGGGTAGGCGTGAGGAAGTAACTTGGGTAATGAATATTAAGTTGTCGGTTGATCGGTACGCCATGGCTATGGGTATCGACTATCGAGCGCCCCGGCGAAAACTTGCGAGTGACATCTTATTAGTTGGACCCTGTGAAAGGTCTCGTAGTGAGACCCTGCCTGCTCACCTTGGAAGTGTTTTGGGGAGTCGCGACCCCAGGCAAATGGGAATCACGACTTGGAGTGAAAATGCACACCTCTGCAGAGTGTAAAACTGATATATCAGCCGTGCTCACGGTCACGAGCGGCCCAGACCCTCACTTGATAAGCAAATGGATTCACTGGATACTTGGAGATGGATCTTGGCGAGGTTGCTACCTCGTGTTTTGGCGGAATGGCTATTCCGTGTTGGCAGGATTGCTATCCTGTGCTAATAATTGGGGTTAAACCCTGGATTACTATACTAATTAGGATAGTCTTTCAAAAGATGCTAATTTACTTTCATCTAGTTAAGGGTTGGGATGCTTTACCCATATTTAGTAATAGGTTGTTTTAATAATAGAGTTGTAATAAAAGCTTGTCAACTTAAAAAGCTCACCTGCAGTTAAACAGTGTCAGCTTTTCCATTGATTAAGCCTTGCATGTCATATACTTTCCGCCTGTACTTGTTGAGTTCGACATGAACTCACCCTTGCTATTTCCCCCACACCCCAGTGTGTAGTAAAGTACTGCTCAGAAGAAGGACATAGATGCTATGGAGTTTTCTAGAAGCTTATCAGAAGTGCTTGGCGTACGGAGCCCCCAGTCAACCGTCCCTAAGAAGAATGGAGCCTAAGAAGTTTAGCTACTGTTTCCGCGTACTCTGATGTTTGTAAGTGTTATTATAAATATGTTTTCCTCTATATACAACATTGATTCTGATATTTCTATTCTTTTGTTATATGTATGGACTTCCTGGGCACACATATGACGACTCTGGTCTTATTTTAAAAGCCAGGGTGTGACAGGAAGGTATCAGAGCAATGTTGACTGTAGGACGTATGCCTAGATAGCACTGGTCGATTTCTAAAGCTTATTTTAATATAAAACTATTTTCTCATCCCTTGTCTCTTTGACTCTGACTATTTTCTCAACCTTGTCATGTTGTATCCCCTCCTTGAATAGCTACCTTTGAGCTATTTCTATTTATCTCCTTGGCTTTTGTTTAGTTGGTCTACTTAAGTTTTCAAAACTTATTTTATTCCAAAATTCGATGGCCCTTCATCATCTCGGACTTACGTGTTAGGATGACCACCATTGTTGAAGGAGCACGTGTAGTATCGTTGGTGTGATGTGTGCTTGTCTTGCTTGGTTTGTGTTTTGTGTGTCGTTTCTGTTCTAGTGTTTGAAGGAGGTTTGGAAGAAAATCATTTGGGATTAGCTTGATCTGTGTTAAGTGGGGTAGTTTCGTCTCTTATCTAATCTTTTTATCAATCTTGGTCCTTATCATCTTTTCTCTCACACCATCTCTACCCACTCTAGTTTTGTATGCCTTCTTCTTTATCACAACTTAATGGAGGAACCAAGACATGAAGGATGCCCCAATAGTAGCAAGCCCTAGATAAAGTATTGCCTTCAACAACACAAGTGGAACAAAATTCTTGTTAAGTGGGGTAGATCTTCTACCACACTTGATATCTGGAACAAAAGGAAGTTTGAAGATTAAAGATTATCTCTTGTTTATCTCCCTTGCCTCCTCAATCTTAGGACAAGATTCTTGTTAACTTGGAGGGTGTTATGTTGTGTTTAAAGTAGAGAATCCCCTAAGCTAGTTTTCATACATGATGAGGTTTGCATATATGTTCTTGAAGATAAGCGATACTGTCAAAGTGGGGTAGCGTCCGCTATCGTCATTTATCTCAAGTATCCATAGTTTCAAGACATGAAGAACTAAAGATCAATCTTTATCTTTCATCTCTATTATTTTTGTCATCAATTTTTATCTTTCTTGTCGATCTCTCTTTATCATTTCTGTTATCGTCTTCATCTCTCTTATCACCCTTTGTGATCTTTGATGGTTATTACATTTCATAAAATCTCAAAACAATCGTACAGAACAACCTTTATCCTTCCTACCAACCCCTGTCAGTCTACAATCTTTTCATCATCTCACACCAAAAATCTTGAAATAACTTGGAAGATTAATCTCCGTCTTCTCTGTCAAGCTTGGATAATTCTCAATCTTTTTATCCTAAATCCCATATATCTTGAATGAAGAAAATGTGAGCACTATAAGATTTATTTATTTTATCTTTTATATCATCTTTTGCTAGTTCTAGCTCAATGTCTTTACACCTCGTAATGTGAAGACCCGATGATCAATCTTTATCTATTTTTTTAACATCCTTATATCTTTCTTTCCAATATATGTTGACCATCAATCCTTTGACCACATGTCATAAAAGCTCTATAAGAATCATGGACATCAATCCTTGTCTTTATTAAATCCTTAATCCTTTCATCAATCAAGTCAACTTTTGGTAGTCTTTAGTTCTTTCATCACATCTCTCGTAAATCTTGAATCAAGGAAATGCTGATTCCTAAAAGATTATTTTTGTCATTTCACTATCAACCCTTGATAATTTTTTTTATCCTTTTATCATAGCTCATAAAAAAATTCTCACACTCAACTTTGATGATCTACTTCATCTTTCTCCAAAGTCTTTCCGAATCTCGGGACGAGATTCATGTTAAGTGGGGTAGATCTATAACACCCGAAAATTTTAATTTTGGGTTGTTATTATAAAATACTAAATAAAATAAACGATTTTTAATATATGTTTAAAATTTTCCAACAATAGTTTAGATTTTCATAAATTTTTATCAAAGAAAAATGGTGCTTTTCAAATGTTTTGGAATTAATTAGACGGGCTTTTGTTGATGTGATGCTTGTATATTACTTGAGTTGTTGTTTTTGTGTATGCTAATATTTTAAAAACACGTTTAGATGCCGTTTGATCCTTCCCGGGAATTTTCTGGACTTTTTCGTGACTTTTTCTATTTTTTTTCTAGAGCAAAATCTAATTTTAGATGGTCTAAACTACTTTTTCATGGCCCTCAAAAACTTTATTTTTATTCAAAATCTCGCAATCCATCTCTACAAGTTTTTCTTGGATTTTTGGAATTTTTTAAAATATTTTTCAGGATTTAAAATGATTTCAGCTTTTTCTGGAATTATTTTGGAACTGAAAATGATTTATTTAAAATCCCGAAATTAAGAAATTCTGAAACTTTTCCAAACCCTAGACCTATATATATGCCGGCGTAGCCCTCGACGCGCTGATTTCAGAAGTACGATCGCTTTCGTGAGCCGCCTTTCGTAGCCCCGCAGATCCATCGCCGAAGTTTCGGATCTCGTTCCCGGCGAACTTTTCCGGTGAAAGTTCGGCGAGCTTTTTCGGCCAACTCCGGCGAACTCTGCGAAAACCGTCACTATCCCGAGGTTCGTCTCGATCTTCTCTACACCGGCACGCCATTCTTTTCGCTAATCCGTACTCGTTTATCGTTTCCCTAATCTCTTCTTCTCTTTTCCGGCGAGGTCATCCATGGACGAGCTCATTCTTCATCTCCTTCGGTCGGCACACCACGGTGCCCTTCAGACCAGCAGCACCGCATCACGCAACCCCCAGCCGAACCCGCGCCCTGGCCTCGCGCGCCCTGCGCTGGCAGCAGCCATGCCAGCGGTGCTAGCCAGCTGCCGCCGGCGTCCAGCCCATGCCGAGCATTGGCCGAGGAGCCCGCGTGCGGGTCCACGCCGCGGTGGCCTCGCGCTGCCGCGCCGAGTCTCTGGCTGGCTGGCCGGCCGGCCAGGCCCCTCCTTCCCCACGAAGCAGTGGCGAAGCCAGGGGCTTTCGGAAGCCTGGGCATTCTTTAATAATCAACAAGTGTTTAGCTAATAAAGCTCTAAATTATAGTGCTATCCTCTACGCACAAAGGAAGAATTCCTCTACAAAATTCACGAGCGAGCCCGGCCGCCCGCCCGGGGTCGCCGGGCGGTGGCTTCGCCAGTGCCACGAAGTACAGCAGCAGCAGGATCTTCTCTGTGCACGTTCGTGAGATGGATGTAGATGGACCAAGGTAGAAGATGCTCTTATTTACGGAATTGCCACTGAACGAGATTAGCCATAGTTTAATTGTTTGAATTCCGATTCGAGTCGTTCTAGTTGCGGTAGATTCATGTAGTCATGTTCTACGCAGTAGTGTAAACATTTATTATGTGACTTGTTTATACATTTATTAATTTAAATGTAATTTGTTTAATATTTATTTAATAACTTTCTAACTAAAAATAACCTAGGGTTATAATTCTGTTCTTGTTGCTATGATGTAAGTTATGATCGTTGCCATGTTATGTGTTTATAAATTTTAATCATATGAATTTGGTTACTGATTAGTGATTTCTCTTCTAAATTAAAAGCGAATTAGGTTTATAATTTCAACCTTATAAATAAATAAATAAATATTGACACGATTAATATTAGCTTAAATGTTTCTTAATTATAATTTATTTAGTTAAATATGAAGCATGTAATTAATTTGGATAATATTTATCTAATGTCATGTTTAATAAAATAAAGTTAGGTTTATATATTGGTCTTTCATATGTTAATTATAATATGATTAATACCAACACTAATGTCTTTTTAATTACAAGCAATTTAGGTATATAAGTTTGGACTTTAATAAACAATGCTAATATGATTAGTGTCAACATTAATACCTTTCTAATATAACTCACTTAGTTCAACCTCGAGCCATCTATGCTTTTGTTTGTTTTTGTCGCATGTTTTATGTTTCCAAACCGTAAATCTTTTAAGTGACATAAATAATGTTAAATGTTTATAACCACAATATGGTTAAGGTTTGTAAAGGTTCTTTCTAAATAAAACATAATTTGATTAATGATTGCACATGTTTGTTTCTAAATAAGAGTAACATATGCAAATATTAACCTTTTTATAATTACTTGTCAACTTAAATGTGTATTTATTAATTATTAATTTGCCTTGTTTAAATATGATCATATAAAGTTGTTTTAGATAATTTTGATTAGTATTTATTCAATGTCTTTTTGACTTTGAAGTAGTTTAGGTTTATCTCCGATCTTTCATAAATCATATTAATTATATAATATCAACATAAATGCCTTGTTAATTATGACTTGCTCCGTTCAACTTTAAAAATAAATAGTGATTCTAATTAAGTTGCTCTCACTCATTTTATATTCTCTAAGCTATAAATGCTAAAATAATTTAAATAATTTCTATAATTATTTATAAATAGAGTATGACTAGAACTATACTTCATATTTGATAATTATGATTTGTTTAACTCCATTTTATGACTTTTCTCTTGAATATCTGTCACCATAATTCATCTAATAAAATAATCCAAGCGTATAGTATGTGTTCTGTGTTATGTTGCAAACCTCGAAAGTCCTGTCCGTTTAACGACAGCTCCGTTCTCAGTCGTTCTTGTGTGACCACGATCGTAGCAACAAGCCGTGTCGTTTAGTGCGCTCTTTCTAAGCTTTTCTTTTGATTTGATGCTTGTTCTTAGTTGTGATTGTTGTTTGTCTGTTTATGTTGCTTGGTTGCTACGAGTAGAAGAAGCGTAGTTCGTGAGCAGTGAAGATCAAGAGCTGAAGACCGACAGTCGAAGCAGAAGTTGGAGACCAGGAGAAAGAAGCTAAAGAATTCTGAGCAGTTGTACACTGGGAATAAAGGCAAATGCAGACACCCTTTGATCATATTGTACCTATGAACTTTAAATTCATTTACTTTCCATTGCATGTGTCTTAATACTGCAAACCCTAAGGACTCGACTAGCCCTTTACTACTATTCCTTGAATACCTGGGTTTATACATGGGTAGTATAGTGAACAGTAGTTATGCTTAGCTGCTCTGCTCATCTATTCCATATAATAAATGAAAGTAAATAATCTTACCTAATGAATTCTTCAATGATGATTAATAATTAAATGATGAACAATGGTCACTTCGGTGATGGAGATGTTGCGGTGCTTGCGAGCATCGTGGTTTGTTGAGGAAAGAGGGAGCGGGTACTGTTGGTGGTCCGGTTTGCCGGGCGTACCCGTCTCTGCTCTCCGTAAGGACTTAGTCAGGGAGCGGCCCCCTGGGACTTACAGTGCAGCTCCAAGCTATATGGCTCTGGCTTGACTAATTAGTAGGACCTCTACTAGTAGGGTGTTACTTTCCGGGTAGGCGTGAGGAAGTAACTTGGGTAATGAATATTAAGTTGTCGGTTGATCGGTACGCCATGGCTATGGGTATCGACTGTCGAGCGCCCCGGCAAAAACTTGCGAGTGGCATCTTATTAGTTGGACCCTGTGAAAGGTCTCGTAGTGAGACCCTGCCTGCTCACCTTGGAAGTGTTTTGGGGAGTCACGACCCCAGGCAAATGGGAATCACGACTTGGAGTGAAAGTGCACACCTCTGCAGAGTGTAAAACTGATATATCAGCCGTGCTCACGGTCACGAGCGGCCCAGACCCTCACTTGATAAGCAAATTGGATTCACTGGATACTTGGAGATGGATCTTGGCGAGGTTGCTACCTCGTGTTTTGGCGGAATGGCTATTCCGTGTTGGCAGGATTGCTATCCTGTGTTAATAATTGGGGTTAATCCCTGGATTACTATACTAATTAGGATAGTCTTTCAAAAGATGCTAATTTACTTTCATCTAGTTAAGGGTTGGGATGCTTTACCCATATTTAGTAATAGGTTGTCTTAATAATAGAGTTGTAATAAAAGCTTGTCAACTTAAAAAGCTCACCTGCAGTTAAACAGGGTCAGCTTTTCCATTGATTAAGCCTTGCATGTTATATACTTTCCGCCTGTACTTGTTGAGTTCGACATGAACTCACCCTTGCTATTTCCCCCACACCCCAGTGTGTAGTAAAGTACTGCTCAGAAGAAGGACATAGATGCTATGGAGTTTTCTAGAAGCTTATCAGAAGTGCTTGGCGTACGGAGCCCCAAGTCAACCGTCCCTGAGAAGAATGGAGCCTAAGAAGTTTAGCTACTGTTTCCGCGTACTCTGATGTTTGTAAGTGTTATTATAAATATATTTTCCGCTATATATAACATTGGTTCTGATATTTCTATTCTTTTGTTATATGTATGGACTTCCTGGGCACACATATGACGACTCTGGTCTTATTTTAAAAGCCAGGGTGTGACACACATGCCACAAAATAAGCTCAAAATTGATGAAAGTATAGTACATCCAACTAAACTGAGGCGAGCTGCCCCATTGGTAGTAGTAGTTGTAGTAGTAGTAGAGTAGTAAAGTAGTAGCAGAGTAAATCCAGTGTGATAACGGTACGGCTAGGAAACAAATCTTCGTAATTTGGAAATGAGTTCATTTCTCAGCACGTACCGTTATCACACCGGATCCACACATGCGGCCAGAAAGTAGTAGTATCAGTAGTAGTAGAGTAGTCGAGTAGTAGGTCGAAAGGGCAATGATACAGTTTAAATATCTTTGTATTAAAGAAACGTTCAGTTAATAGTTGATTTTACTAAACTTTGATATGTCCATGTTGATGGAAGCTACAGAGTAGGCGAGTCCAGCAAACTTGTGCTAACTGCCAACAACCCAGCATCCAAGAAGAACTCCTTTATATAGGCAGAGGCAATGTTGAAGCTAGAGACAGTAGAGTAGTACATAAGTGTAAATTAACAATTCAATGGCATCATGGGCAATGGCATCTGCTCAGCGTAAATTAACAAATCAATGGCATCATTGGCAGTGCAAATTATCAAAACAATTGCAATACAGGCAACATAATAGGTAAACTCAAACAGGGGAATAGGGTAGTAGCTAGGGTTCACCGGTGTTGGCTCGAGAGACAAAGAGACGGCACAGGATCTCCTCAGAGCTCGAGAAAGAGGCGGAGCCGGTGACGGAGACGGAGATGGAGCCGCCGTAGACGGAGCCGGTGACGGAGACGGAGACGGAGCCGGTGATGGAGACAGAGATGGAGATGGAGCCACCAGAGATGGAGCCGGTGATGGAAACGGAGACGGAGCCGGGGACGGAGAGCGCGCACCCGAGACGGGGAAGCGTGCACCCGAAACTTTGGCGGCGCTAGGGTTAGGGCGGAGCGCGCGCGCGGGAAATTTTGGCAGCCCTTCGGGGTGGGAAAGCGCGCAGCCGAATGGGGAAGAAGAGCAGGCTGATCGCAGCCTTATATAGATGTATATTAACCGAGACGGGCAGGTTAGGCCAACCGCCACGGTTAATGTTAACTGTGGCGGGCGGTTAAGGGCGCCCACCACGGTTAATGTATTAACTGTGGCGGGCAGAGTAGAGTGCCCGCCACAGTTATGATTTTCCCTTTTTTGATGACACTATCAAATACTCCCTCTATCCCTTTCTTGAAGCACTTTTATTAATAAACCAATACACAACAAAAAAAAAAGATATTTTGTACAAAACTTTGAATAAGACGAGTGGTAGTAGTAGTACTAACAATTTAGGATGGATTGAGTATTTTGGTAGTAGTAGTACTAATAGTAGGACGATTACATTTGGTTCCATTACATAAAAATTAGTAACACAAACAGTTATTGCTAATCGATAAGTTTGTACATTATTACAAATAAAGTAGTACGATTACATTTGGCATACATATCATTTTGGGATTGATCCTATGACACAGTTCTTTTGACCGTCGGAGCGGAACCAAGGCTTCATGCCACTCTTGGTTAAAGGTTCTCGACTTGCTTGATCTTGCGCGGATGGGCGGTAAAGAGCGAGAACTTTGCATAGTGGTTGTCTTCTTCGGGACTCTGGACTCCATCTGCTCCCACGATCCTCTGCTTTCCAGACACAACCACATGCCTCTTCGGGTCTTTGGGCTTTGCATAGTAGGCTACCTGCGCGACACGGTTTGCTAGTACCCACTGATCATCTTTATAGCCGACACTTTGGAGCTCCACGGTGGTTAGCCCATACTCGTCCACGACAATTGCCTTTGGCTTGACCCATTGGCACCGAAAGATTGGTATCTGTAGTTCACCACCGTAGTCAAGTTCCCATATCTCTTCAATCTGCCCATAGTATGTCTTGGTCTCCCCTATGGCCTCGTCGATGCCCTCATATCGAACACCGCTATTCTGTGCTGCGCTCTTCCTGTCCTTTAGTTTTGTGTGAAACCTATATCCATTGATATCATATCCATGCCATGAGGTTATTTGGGCGGATGGACTCGATGCAAGCCTCGCTTCATCAGTTTCACCATAGGGAGGTATGCCCTGCTGTTGGATCCACGTTGTGAAATTCATCTTGTGCTGTCTCTATATCCATGCCTCTGTGAGTCTGTTACAACCACGGCGAATCTCCTCTAGGTGCATCTCAACCCAAGTATCAATGACCACTAACTGATTAAGGGTGCTGTGATGAGCCTCTTGCAACAGTTCTTCTTGTACATCCGTGCGTACTTTCCTCCCCGTGCACCCCATACCCATGGTTCTGCCTTCATGCATAGGGACGGGCAGCCCAATTGCATTTCCATCCCAGATGTATTTCATGCAACAGTTAATGGCCTCCTCTGTTTTGTATGCCTCAATCATAGAGCCCTCCGGGTAAGCACGGTTATGGACATATCTATTCAGGGTCGACATGAACCTCTCATACGTCCACATCTTGTGTAGGTAGACGGGCCCAAGTTCCTATATCTGATCAACCATGTGCATCATCAAGTGTGGCATAATATCAAAGAAAGATGGCGGGAAGCACATCTCGAGTTGGCAAAGTGTCTCTGCAATGAACTGTTTTAGTGCTGGCAACTCAGCTGCATTGATGACCTTTTGTGTGATAAAGTTGAAGAAGTAACCTAGGCGTGTGATTACCATCTTCACGTACTCTGGTTCGATAGCCTTGATCACAAATGGGAGGAAAACTATGAGCATGACATGACAGTCATGTGCATTGAAGCTGGTGAGTGTGAGGTCCTTCATTGAGACTACGCTCTTGATGTTGGAATAGAAACCGGTTGGCACCTTGACACCTCTAATCCACTGGCAAATGTCCCGCTTCTCATCTGTCGTGAGGTTCTAGTTCGCACCCAGAATGTCCACTTTCCCGCTTTGTGCGGCCGGTGTTGGATGAATTTCGGTCCTAATGTCCTGGTTCACAAGATCCAGACATGACTTCAGACCATCCTTCGTCTTAGTGTTGATGTCTAGCAGGGCCCCGATCGTGCTCTCAAACACATTCTGTCGAGGATATTAGTAAGGGGTACCCCGACTGATGTCCTTATCAAGAATATCCGTACACAAATCGAGGCCTCCAACTCGACGCTCTACTCAGTCATACGTACGGACCTCGACGCCAAACAGCCTCGAAGACGGAAAGGGCGTCCAGCGAATCGACCAGAGCTCGAGCACAGGCCCCTGTCGAATACAGAAACGGGCTCGAACGAATCGGAAGGCATCGAGCGCAAGGTCGCCGCTCACCGCCTAACACGGGCACGGGAACCAGGGCATTTAATGCGCCTGCCGCGTTCTCACCTAACCTGCAGGTCACGGGAAGCGTGATAGGGAACACGCACCCATCCCATCATTCTTTTTGCAGCCTTCCCCACCAAACCAGCCAGAATGTGGCAGGACGCAGGGAGTGGGTCGGAACGTCTTATCAAGACCCCCTCGAGACGTCTAAGGTCAGCGCTCTGGTTGGCAAGGCATTATACGGCACCAGACCCTCGAGTAGGCATATTTCCTTCTTGAAGAAGGGTCGGGCGTCGAGAGACAGCACCTCAACCACTCCGATGCAGAAGCAGCCGCAACGTACGAGCATGCAACTGATAAACCAGCGCAGGGCGGCGCGTGGAGTGGAATACCAGGGCACGCGTAATCATCATCAGGCTGTCAGGACAAGATGGCTCGAGACCACGCCGGTACGGAGGCCTCGAGTAGGTCAGCGCGCCATACCTCTATCGACCCCTACTCTGACGCCTATACATGTACCCTAGGTCTCTCCTTGGAACTATAAAAGGGGAGGCCCGGGAGCGAACACAAGGCAATACAACACACACATAGTAGAGTTTCCACACTCCATCTCCATCCTAGTTCATACACGCTTGTATCCACCCCTATACAAGCACTTAGGTGCAGAATAACACAAACTCCTCCTCCCGCGCTGGACGTAGGGCCTTCTCTTGCCTGAACCAGGATAAATCTTTGTGTCTTTTTGCATCACCATCTGGAAAAGGGAGCACACATACAAATTTACTAGTTGGTGTGACCCCCCGGGGGAAAAACACCGACAGTTGGCGCGCCAGGTAGGGGTCCTGCGTGTTTTTCACCGATTTCCCATTCCTTTCCAGATGGCCACTCTCACTTCGCCGATTCCGCGCTCCACGATGATTTGGTATGGGAGTCTCGAGTTCATGTCTTCTGGCTCCGGCTAAGACATGATCCTGCTCTTGATCAAAGGACCGGGAGGAGCCCGCATTGCGCCAACACGGTTGAGGGCCCCGAGACGTCCTCGCCACCACGCCTCCCCACCCAAGAAGAGGCGTGGACAGCACCACCAACGCCCCTCTGCCTCGTCACGACCGACGGTTCGCGCCAGGTGGGAGGCGGCACAGGAGCCGACAGCCCCGCGCGCAGAAACCGTGGGCATGACGGCTCGACGCCACGAGTATCGCACGACGACAGGAGGTGACGTGCCTCGCGCACTGTCCCCCACCGCTACGCTAATTCCACATGGCCTCTTCGCCCCAAGAAGGGCGCTGCCGTTCGGGCTGGACAACGCCGCAGCATCACTCGCCAGGACGATATGTCCAAATGCCCAGACGTACGTGGAACGACCAATGGTCCTCCCACACGACATTGGAGCACGGCCACAGACGTCCGAGCTGCCAGACTTCTCGTAGGTACGAGGCCTCTGCCGCCTAGGCCCTAGGCGGTACACGATTACCTCCCTCAGGCAGTGGCTGCTGGAGGAAGGACACAAATGTTTCTACGCCGTCGAGCCGGACTCCGGCTCGGAATCCGACAGATACGACCCTACTAGGGAGTGCTTCCACATCGACGGGGCGGTAGAAACTACTGACGAGACGCAAGACGCCGTTGCCGGCGGTCGAGCCCCTGCAGCAAGGGAAGACCCCAGGACGCCTGGGAACGACGGTCGGGTCGACCCTCCTCCACAGGAAGACAGAGCCGCGCAAATTGCGCAACTACGAGAGCTCAAGGCAAAGCTTGACGAGGATCGTGAGCGCCTTGTTCTGCTTGAGTAGGTCCTCGAGCAGGGCCTGCCCTACCCACCTAGCGGAAGTTTCCGCAGACGGGCACGAGAAGTACATAGGCAGATTGTCGAAGACAAAGAGCTTGAGCAGCCCGTCAGTCGTTTCCCCCGAGTGGGACAGAACGTCATGGCGGCGACAATGTTGCTGCGTAATATGCCTGAGCCATTGAATTCCCAAGCACGACGCATTCAAGACGAGGTGCAGACTCTGCTCCAGGTAGCAGCGGTTCAGCAGGCCGAAAGCTCAGCCTCTCGGCGTCGGGGAGCGGCCACAGAAAAGCACGATGAGCCGGCCCACAATGAAAAAGAGGTGTCGGTCCATCAACAGCCACCCCCTCGAGGGAAAAAGACCACGCTCGTCCTCCCCGTCGACAACCAACGTCGACACGACGCACAACACGACATCGATGAGAATCGACGCCGTCGGTATGGGGACGCAGAGGAGCACGGTTACAGCGCCCACCGCGGCGGATGGTACGACAGCGACGAGGACCGGATGGCCTCGGAACCACCGGGCCCAACGGTGTTCAGCAGGGCGATCCGTAGCACGCCGCTGCCCAGCCCGTTCTGACCCCCGACCAACATCACAAAATACAACGGCGAGACCAAGCCAGAGCTGTGGCTGGTAGATTTTAGGCTAGCCTATCAGCTAGGAGGCGCTCGAGGGGGCGATCGAGCCATCATCCGACAACTGCCACTCTTCTTCTCCGACACCGCCCACAGATGGCTCGAGGAGCTCCCGGCCAACCAGATCTACGACTGGGTTGATTTGGTCAGGGTGTTCGAGGGCAACTTCAAGGGAACCTACATACGACCCGGCAACTCGTGGGACCTCAGCAAATGCAAGCAGAAGTAAGGAGAAACCCTCTGAGAGTATGCTTGACGCTTCTCGAAGCAGCGCTCTGAGCTGCCACACATCCCCGACCACGACGTCATCCTGGCCTTTGTCTCTGGTACCACCAGTCGAGACTTGGTGCGGGAACTAGGCCGGAATCGCCCTCAAACCGTCGACGAGTTGATGGACGTGGTGGCAAACTACGCTGCAGGGGAAGAAGCGGTCGACGCCTTCTTCAGCTGTGAAGGAAGGAAAGGCAAGCAGCCCGCCGATGATGATGAGGGCCCTAGTCGAGGAACCAAGAAGAATAAAAAGAAGAAGAAGGCACGGTCGTTCCAGTGGGAAGACCTCGACGACGATCTCGTCGCCACCGTGGAACGCAAAAGGCCTCGAGGCCCTCCAGAGGGGGCTATCTTCGGCAAGATGCTAAAGGAGCCATGCCCTTACCATAAGGGAGGGCAAACCACATGCTCGAAGACTGCCGTATGCTGAAAAGGCACTTCGATGGTCTGGGGTTCAAGAAGGACGCCCGCGACGACCCAAAGAAAGAGAAGAACGATGACAAGGTGGACGACAAAGACGACGACGGTTTCCCAGCCGTCCACGACTGCTACATGATCTACGGTGGGCCCTCGACGCAGCTGACCGCAAGGCAACGCAAGAGAGAGCGCCGTGAGGTCTTCGCGGCAAGGATGGCGGTACCCCAGTACCTCAGCTGGTCGAGCACCCACATCACCTTCGATCAAGAGGACCACCCCGACAAGGTGGTCGCCCCTGGCGTCTACCCGCTCGTCGTCGACCCCATCATCGTCAATACCAGACTCTCAAAGGTGCTGATGGACGGTGGCAGCAGCCTAAACATCATCTACCTCAAGACCCTCGACCTCCTTGGCATCAACAGGGCACAGCTCCAACCAAGCACTGGTGGCTTCCACGGTGTCGTACCTGGGAAGAAGGCGTTACCGGTAGGTCGAATCAACATTCCGGTCTGCTTTGGCACGGCGGCCAACTTCAGAAAGGAGACCCTCACCTTTGAGGTGGTGGGGTTCCGAGGCACGTACCACGCCATCATCGGGCGCTCGGGTTATGCCGAGTTCATGGCTATCTCCAACTACACCTAATTGAAGCTGAAGATGCCCGGTCCCAAGGGAGTCATCACCGTCAGCTCCTCCTTCGAGCACGCGTACGAATGCGATGTCGAATGCGTCGAGTATGGGGAAGCTATCGAGAGCTCCACCGAGCTCACCTCGAAGCTCGAGGCCCTAGCCGCAGAGGCTCCAGAGCCCAAGCGCCACGCGGGCAGTTTCGAGCCGGCAGAAGGAACAAAGAAGATCCCGCTCGACCCCAACGACTCCGACGGCAAGGTGCTGACGATCAGCGCCAACCTCGACCCCAAATAGGAAGCCGTGCTCGTCGACTTTCTCCGTGCGAACGCCGACATGTTTGCATGAAGTCCCTCGAACATGCCAGGCATACCGAGGGAAGTCGCTGAGCACTCCTTGGAGATTCGAGCCGGTTCCAAGCCAGTGAAGCAGCGGCTGCGCCGCTTCGACAAGGAGAAGCGCAAGATCATTGGCGAGGAAATCCACAAGCTTTTGACGGCCAGATTCATCAAGGAGGTTCACCATCCCGACTGGTTAGCAAACCCTATATTAGTTAAGAAAAAGAATGGGAAAATGAGGATGTGTGTCGATTATACGAGTTTAAATAAAGCATGTCAAAAAGTTCCTTTTCCATTACCACGTATCGATCAAATTGTTGATTCTACTGCGGGATGTGAAACCCTTTCATTCCTTGATGCTTATTCTGGTTACCATCAAATAAAAATGAAAGAATCCGACCAGCTTGCGACATCTTTCATTACGCCTTTTGGGATGTATTGTTATGTAACCATGCCCTTCGGGCTTCGAAATGCGGGAGCGACATACTAGCGTTGCATGCTCCACGTGTTTGGCAAGCACATAGGATTGACGGTCGAGGCCTACGTTGATGACATCATCATAAAGTCAAAGCAACGAGGAGACCTGATTCAGGACCTCGAGATCGCTTTCAGTTGCTTACGCGCCAACCAGATCAAGCTCAACCTCGAGAAGTGCGTTTTCGGCGTGCCTCGAGGCATGCTCCTGGGTTACATCGTTTCCCAGCGCGGCATCGAGGCTAATCCTGAGAAGGTCTCGGCCATCACGAAAATGGGGCCAATCCGAGACGTCAAGGGCGTACAGAGATTCACGGGGTGTTTAGCGGCGCTGAGTCGTTTTATCTCGAGGATGGGAGAAAAGGCGTTGCCACTGTATCGACTCCTAAAGAAAGTCGAGCGTTTCTCTTGGACCCCCGAGGCCGAGGAAGCCCTCGATAATTTGAAGAAAACACTGACCTCTGCCCTGGTCTTGGTCCCTCCCCAACCCGCAGAACCTCTGCTTCTATACGTCGCATCAACGACCCAGGTCGTGAGTGCGGCCGTAGTGGTCGAGAGGCAGGAGGAGGGGCATGCACTGCTGGTCCAGATGCCAGTCTATTTCGTCAGCGAGGTGCTCTCAGAAACCAAGGCACGATACCCACAGATCCAGAAGCTAATATACGCCGTAATCCTCGCCCGACGCAAGCTGCAGCACTACTTCCTCGGCCACCCTGTCACGGTGGTCTCGTCCTTCCCCTGGGTGAGATCATTCAGAGTCGGGAGGCCATGGGAAGAATCGCAAAGTGGTCGGTCGAGCTCATGAGCGAGACTCTCACTTACGCGCACCACAAAGCTATCAAATCACAAGCCCTGGTGGACTTCGTCGCGGAATGGACAGACTCAAGTTCAGGCAGAGCTGTGGATGATGTATTTTGACGGGTCTCTCATGAAGACGGGAGCTGGGGCGGGCCTTCTATTCATCTCGCCCATAGGCGTTCATATGAGGTACGTCATTAGGATACATTTTGCCACGTCCAACAATGTCACAGAATACGAGGCCCTTGTCAATGGTCTGAAGATCGCCATCAAACTTAGAGTTCGACGCCTCAACGTTCGAGGCGACTCCCAGCTCGTCATCGACCAAGTGATGAAAGCCTCGAATTGCCACGACCCGAAAATGGAGGCATACTGCAAGGAGGTCTGTCGACTCGAGGACAAGTTCCACGGCCTCGAGCTCGTCCACGTCGCCCGATGCAACAACGAGGCGGCCGACGAACTCGCTAAAATCAAGTCGACTCGAGGCACGATCCCGCCTGACGCGTTCTCAAGAGATCTACACGAGCCATTCATCGACTTGGGCTCGAGGGCTGGCGTCGAAGCTGCTCCTGCCCAGCAAACCGACACCGTCGAAGCACTACTAATGGCAGCCGAGGTAATGGAGGTGGAACAGCGGCCCAGCCGACCGTTTGACTAGCGCACGCCGTTCCTCGACTGCTTAATCCGCTGTGAGCAACCAGAAGATCGAGCCGAGGCCCGCCGTATCTCTCGACAGGCCAAATCATATGTAATCTATGGCGAAGGCAACGAGCTATACCGACGAAGCCCAACAGGGATCTTGCAGCGTTGCATCACCATAGAAGAAGGCCGAAAACTCCTCGAGGATCTACACTCGGGGGTTTGTGGCCACCATGCCACTCCACGGACCCTTGTAGGGAACGTTTTCCGGCAAGGCTTCTACTGGCCAACGGCCGTAGCTGACGCCATCGAGCTTGTGCGCTCGTGCCATGGGTGCCAATTCTACGCCAAACAGACGCATCTGCCCGCCCACGCTCTCCAGATGATCCCCATCACATGGCCGTTTGCGGTGTGGGGGCTAGACTTAGTAGGACCTCTACAGAAGGCGAAAGGAGGGTACACCCATTTGTTGGTGGCCATCGACAAATTCTCCAAATGGATCGAGGCTCGACCCATCACCAACATCCGCTCCGAGCAGGCCGTCTTTTTCTTCACCAACATCATCCACCGGTTCGGGATTCCCAACGTCATCATCACCGACAACGGCACTCAGTTCACCGGCAAAAAAGTTCTTGGACTTCTGCGACCAGCATCACATCCGTGTGAACTGGTCTGCAGTGGCCCACCCTCGAACTAACGGCCAGGTCGAGCATGCAAACGGCATGATTTTGCAGGGACTCAAACCAAGGATCTACAACCGCTTGAAGAAATTCGGCAGGAAATGGATCGAGGAGCTTTCCTTGGTCCTATGGAGCTTAAGGGCAACACCAAGCAGAGCCACAAAATATACCCCATTCTTCATGGTCTATGGCTCTGAAGCCGTGCTCCCGACGGACCTCGAGTATGGGTCCCCTCGACTCAAAGCATACAACAAGCAATCAAATCAAGAAACTCGAGAGAATGCGGTCGACCAACTCGAGGAGGCTCGAGACATGGCCCTCCTCAACTTCGCCAGATACCAGTAGCAGCTTCGATGCTACCACGACAAACACGTGCGCAAGAGAGATCTGAACATGGGCGACCTCATCCTACGACGGTGGCAAAGCAATCAAGGACGCCACAAGCTGACTCCACCTTGGGAGGGCCCATACATAGTGGTCGAGGTCTTGAAGCCAGGGACATACAAGCTAGCGGACGAAAGAGGGGCGATCTTCACCAATGAATTGGAACATCGAACAAATACGTCGATTTTACCCCTAGAATTTCAAAGCTTCTTGTTCCAATGTACATTCTGTACCAAGGCCTTATGAATGAACGCACGATTGAAAAAAGATCTTTCCCTCGAGTAATTACCTCTTTTTCGATGGTCGAAATTTCAACGTTAGAAGGGTGTACCAACTATGACACATCATAGTCGATACCCTCTCAGGGGCTAGCAGGGGGTTTCCCCCCCCCAAATATCGAAAAAACCAGGAAATTCTCTCACTCCTATCAATAAATCTCACGCGGTTGAGTAGTGGAGACACCTCGAGCCCCTTAAGGGCTGAGGAATGACGAGCCTGAGGACTCCCACGCCTCCGGGCTACGGTACCTCTACTCGCTTCCTCACCCTCGAGGTAATCAAGATCACCTGAACAAAAGACCAAATGGGATGACAGACATAGGCACGAAAAGAAACAAAGGTACCTCGAGCGGAAAGACAGATAAACATTCACAGAAATCTTACAACCACTTAAAGACACAAGTATTACTTAAGACAGATTAGCAAAGTACTATACAAAGGGCCTTAGCACCCAGAGTAAGCTCACAGGCCTCAGTCCGCGTCTCGACCCTCAGCATCCTCGCCCGCGGCTGAGCTCGAACAACTTGGCCAACCTCTCTCTAGGGACCTCTGCGTCGTCGATTAAGGCATGGATCCTCTCCTCGTTCTTCGCGCCAGTCTTGGAGATGTCAGTGACAAAGCCATGGGACACCACCTCCATGCCGTATGAAAAGACTGAGTAGACTACCGCCATTGCTCGCTTCACTCTGATATGAAGAGCGTCCTGCACTCGATCCCTCAGCGTCGTGCCAAGATAGCACAGCTGATCGACCAGCGCATCGCCTCGAGCTTCCTCCCTTGACTCGTCCATGGGCTCGACATCCTAGGAGGTCGGGAGATCGCTTATCGCCGACCGCAGCCGACGGTTCAGAGCGACCTCCCCGTCGAGCTGGGCCTTGGCGGAGCGGGCCTTGACTTGGGCTGCCAGTAGCTCGTCTTTAAGCCCTGCAAAAACCAACATGAAGAAATTAACCATCACCAAGCAAACCTCAAAAAGAAAACCCGACAATAGAAACATACCACGAATGCTCTCCTCCAGAGCCGTGCTCTCGCCAACCAAGTTAGTGTTGGCCCTCTCGATCTCTTTGTTGGAGCGCACCAGCTCAGTGTTGGCGACGCGCAGGTTTTCGATCACCTTGCCAGCCTGCGCGATGGCTCCATTTTTTCTCCAGCAGCTCTCCCTTCAGACGATCGACGTCGTCAGAAAGGCCACGAGATCGAATCTGCTCAACCTCGAGATTTTTGAGGGCCTTCCTCTTGGCCTCCTCTGCGGCGCTCCTAGCGATCTCACCGTTCACGCACTCCACCTTCATCCTTTGAAAGGTTTCTCGGGCGGAGGCGAGTTCAGTTTGGAGGAGGCCCTTCTCCCTGTCCAGGTCAGCGACGGCGTTCTTATGAGACAAGGCCTCCTCTCAGGCTTTGGATGCGGCTTCTCGACCATCATGGCCCGCTCCCTCAGGAGCGTAGCCTCTTCCACCACTTTTTTAAAGACTCTCGAGCCTCAGCCAGAGCAGCCTCCCTTTCCTTCTTCTCCTCCTCAAGCGCCAAAAGATCTTTGTAGGCCTTGAGGAGCTTCTCCTACGACTCCAGGAGTTTGTCCTTGAGGATGGGGAGCTGCTCCTAGCCGCCTCTCGTGGATGAAGCTTGACTGGATGCGGGAAGTCTCCTTGAGGTCCTGCGAGCCAGCGATCGAGCAGTAAGAACACAAAACCAAATGTTCTATAGGGATTATGGACCGAAAAATACTTACAAAGTAGGCTGGTCTGAGCCCGTTGTTAACAACGTCGGACAGGAGCCCCACCTTATGCTTCATCCAAAGGCAGAGCTCCTCGACGTGCTCCCATTTTTCGGCCTCCTTCCGGTCGTCCAGGAAAATGTTGGGTTCAGACGGGTCGGTGGAAGCCCAGATGCGGATCCGGTCGGGGCACCAGTTCTCCATCTCCTGGTCGGCGCGCGCCTTGACGCCTCGGATGAGCTCCTCAACAGTCTCGAACAACCCCCCGTGGCGCAGGAACAAGTCGACGAGGGAGGGGAACCGCCCGTCGTCGTCCACCGTTTTCCAGGTCCCGGCCTCGCCGCCTTCACCATCACCTGACGGTCCAGCCTCGTCCTCCTCGACGGGGATACGGTCCTCCCACGATCAACGCTCTCAAAGGAATCCCAGAGCGATTCCGTCCATGCCGTAGATCGTACGCTTGATCTCAGTTTGAGGGTCAACGGGGGTGCGCATCATACAGGCGAGCGCGACCACGCTGTCCGCCCGCCCCGACTCTGCTGGGATCGAGGCGGGCGCCCCTGGACGGAGCCACACCGGGGTCGGAGGACCGAAAACTGGCAGACCCTCCTCCTGGTTTCCAGGCTCTTGCAGCGCTACTGGCTCTGGTTGGGGCAGATCGAGCAGTTCTGCCAGCTGCTGGCCCCCCTGCTGCCGCTGCTCCTGGAGCTCCTGCGGCTCCTGTTGGCGGTCCTGCTCCAGTGGCCCCTCGAGCTGGGGACCGACCGTCGGATGTTCTCCCTCCCCTTCTTTCTACTGTAGTTGTTGTTCCTCCTGCAGCTGCTGCCGTGTCTCCTGCTCATGCTCCTCTTCGTCCTTCTTCCTCTGCTCCTCGATGGAGCGAAGCTCGGCTGGCCAGGGCGTCCGCTTCGCGACGAGAGAAGTCTTGGCCTCCTCGTCCATAGGACGGGCATCCTTCGAAGTCCCGTCGCCGCCAGACCCATCACTTATAGTGATAGGATCCCCCTCAACCCCTGATCGGGGAGGCTCGGGGACTCCCTCCTGCCCTTGGGGGTGAGGTGCATCGACCCGCTTTAGCGAAGATGGGGCGGACTCGCTCACCAGGGGATGGGGCGGGGCGGTCTCGGTACCGGTCGGCGGTCGGAGGTCGGAGCTCGGAGGAGCCTATAAGACACACAAAAGCAAAGGTCAGTCGGCACAAGAATGACATAACTCCCATAACAATGGGAATGAGCCACTAACCCGAATCTTTGGAGGTCGCGCCCACTTTAAGCCTTTTCGCCATTGAGGGCTGGGCCTGCTTGAGCGTCCGCTTCAACCTGAGGAAAGAAAAATGGGCGTAAGAGAGACCGTTACATGAGAAAATGCAAAGAAGCAGGAGGATGAGAGTCACAGTGTTGAAAGCTTTACCCCACAGGGAGAACGGCACGCCTGCCGGTACCTCGACCGATAGGCCTCGAACCACCCCGCGTCAAGGCTCCAGGCCCCTCACGAACAGGCACGGGCCTCGGCTCGGCATCTCCCGCCTAGCGAGCACCAGGGCTAGAGCTCCTGCGGCGAGTCTCCCCCTTGTCGGAGGCTGCGGCACGGCCACGGGTCAACGGCCCCGTCGCCTGGGGCTTGGCTTGGTCGCCCAACTTTGGCGTAGGGGGAGGCTAGGGGCGTGGGACGGCCCGACTTTGCGCAGGCATGGGAGGGGTACCAGCACGGGTGCGGTGAGACCCGCTTGGCCCCTCTGTTGGTGCTCCCACCCAGGGGGCGTCGACATCGCCTCGAGGCGGACCCTCGAGGATCCGGTCGAGGCGAGACGCCATCCCCTTGGAGTTGTCGCTGTCATCATCGCCATCGCTGCCATCATCCTCGCTGGGGGATTCCTCTTTAGGCTCCCCCCTTTGCCTGGACTTTGCTCGACGCGCCTCTAATGATTGGCGGTCGAGGTTCTTTGTCTTCTCCTTCTTTTCTGAGTCCTTTGCGGACTTCTGCTTCTCCGCGGACTGGCGCCGCTTGTCGCGGTCGATCTTGTCCTCCTTCACTGGAGGTCTCGAGGACTGAACATCGATCGGTCCCTGTGAGAGCAAAGACTAGCTTAAAAAGGGATCGAAGGAAACCCAGAATCGAAGCCATATGCAGAAAAAAGAACTTACCAGATCGATTGATCCCACATCAGGCCTCATAGGGAAGCCATTGACGTGCTCCGGCTGGAAGTCATCGGTGACGGCCGCCCTGACTCGGGCCGCGACCTCATCATCCGCCGGGGCCTCGTTGGACATCCGGCACGCCTCGAGGTCCCGGGACGAAACGCCGAGACCCATCTCGTCCATCCTCAGCAGCTGAGACATCAACGGGAGAACTCTCTGATGATGGACGGCCGAGAGGACGAGAGCGGCGGTCAGGCCTTCCACTCGTAATTTCTTCAAGGCGTCGAGGAGGGGGTCGAGCCGCGACTGGTGAACTTGGACGACGCCATACGTCCAGTTCTTCGAGCGCTCCGTGATCAAGCGACCGGTATAGGTAGGAAGGAGGCTATCGTCGTTCCGCAAGTAGAACCACTGGGAGTCCTATCCAGCGTGATTCGATGACAATCCCACTGGGATGTACTCGCGCGGCCTCTCCGTCTTGCCAGTCTTCAACACTAGATTGAGGCACCCCACCCATACAGGTTTCCTCACGCCTGTGGTCCTGGTGGGAGCATTGAAGAGCTCGCCCCTGTAGAGGTGAAGCCATAGGTCCCAGTGGGGCATCATCCCCAAATAGCCCTCACACACCGCGGCAAAGACCGCCGCGATGGTGATGGCATTTGGGGAGAAGTGCTGGAGCTCCACACCGTAGTTGTGGCAGAGCGCCCGCATGAAGCGAATCGGAGGAGCGCCCAGGCCATGGCGATGGAACTTGGCAAAAGAGACCACAAAGCGCGTGGGAGGCCTGGGCTCCTGGTGGTCCGCCGTCGGCGCAATCCACTCCGGTCGCGACGATGAAGTGCGGGGGCGTAGAAGCCCCTCCCTCTCGAGTTCCAGCAGCCGGCGCTCCGTCATCGACGACGGGTGCCAGTCGTCGGAAGCGACGAGTCTCACAGGCATCTTTGGGTGGAAGGAAGGCGGATTCACTGCTACTCGAGGGCGCGCGTGCGTAAGACGGCAAGGGAGCTAAGGCAAGAATGGAGGCAGAAGGCGGAAGGGAGAACAGCAACCAGGCCATGGGATATTTAAAGACAGCAACCCACCAACAGGCAGATCCGATAAACACGGTAACTCCCCCCATAAATGCGCTGCCTAACAGTCTTTTTCCTCCTCACAGACGGGACGCTACGAATTATGCGCCTATACTGTGCCGCGATGGCTTCTGCCTAAAAAGGCGCAGCCAACGGGCAGAAAGGTGAACCACCGCGGCCTCTTCCTTCCCCTGGAAGCCAAGGTACGTACCCGTGAGAGTCTCGAGAGGTCGCAGGCTGACCCACCGAAAGGGTTCGATAGCCAATCTCGAGTACCAGAGTGAGGGATGCTCGGCGAGTGGTCGAAAATCGAGGACCGCCTCGAGAACTCGCTGGGGATGTCCAAGGTAGGGTCGAGACAGTCGAAGAGGAATCCCCCCGACGGGAGGCATCGGGCCACTGGACTCTATCGAACGAGACCAGCATCCCCGACCACATCGACCCCGCTTTATGAGAACGCCTCCGGGCTGCAGCTGACCCCCTCGAAAGGGGTACAGGTTCTCACTTGGATCACCCGCTAGGAACTCAATCTGGGGTAAATGACGCTCGCTCTATCGAGAGTACGTCGAGGCCCCTGCACAAAACGAGCCAATCAGAACATCCCACCACAGGTGTCGAGAGCGTTTCTGCAAATTAGGCAATATAACCCTTGAAGGAGTCAAAAACTCCTCCAAGGGCTCGGGGGCTACCCCCGCGGGGTCGCTCGCGCGCCCCCACGGAACCTCGACCATAAAAATATAGCCTCCACTCGAGCGCTAGCGCTCGAATGGAGACTCGGGGGCTAATGTCGAGGATATCAGTAAGGGGTACCCCGACTGATGTCCTTATCAAGAATATCTGTACACAAATCGAGACCTACAACTCGACGCTCTACTTAGTCATACGTACGGACCTCGACGCCAAACAGCCTTGAAGACGGAAAGGGCGTCCAGCGAATCGACCAGAGCTCGAGCACAGGCCCCTGTCGAATACAGAAACGGGCTCGAGCGAATCGGAATGCGTCGAGCGCAAGGACGCCGCTCACCGCCTGACACGGGCATGGGAACCAGGGCATTGTAACATCCCCGATGTTACGGTTACTAAAATTGGATCATGTCATCATAAGCATTGCATGGCATATTTGTTAAGCACACTCTGATGCATTAACTTAAAATAAGTTTAATTTGGTTGAATGTGCTTAGGAATTTAAAGTGTGTTTATATTGTGGATGGATGCTTGTGTTGGTTATTAAAACCCTAGGGTGAAAGATTTCCGAGAGCTTAGAGGGGGAAACCCTGATTTTTGAACCCGAGAATTGCCCCCTTTTGTGCAATTTAAAAACCAAGCAAAATTTGAAGTTGAGTTCAAAAGCAAAGTTGTAGATCTTGTCAAGATGTGCAACTTTGGTGTTTTGAGTTTTTGATGTTTCAATACAAAATCCAAAGTAATTTTGAAAATACAGATTTCGAGAAAGTGTCCCCTTTTCCAATTTGAATCCCCAATTCAAAATCTATTTGGAATTTTGAAAAGTGACCAACATGAAAGTTGTAGAACTCAAAAAGTTGAACAACTTTGATGTTGGGAATTTTTCAAGTTGTTATTGAAAATCAAAAGTAATTTTGGAAACTCTGATCTGCCCAATTCAAAAATTTGGATTTCCCTAATTTGAGATTTGAAGTTCAAACTATTTTGCCAAATTCACATTTTTCCACTTGGAATCAGCTTTGGAAACCAAAATATATTTTGTAGCTTGTAAAATTCTGCACAACTTTGGTTTTAACAGATTTTGGACTTTAATTCAAATTTTGGTCAAATTTCACAAAAAATAGAGAAGAGGGGGTAAGGGACTGCTACAGTGACCCGATAGGGATCACGGCGCCCCTGTCCAGTGTTGGGTATTTTAAACGCAAACGAAAAATCCGCAAGCGCATGGATACCGATGTAGCCTTCACCTGGGAGTATTCCAGAGTATCGATTTTCCACAGGGAACGTGAGTGTACTAATTAAGAATCAAGATCGCCCAAGGATAACTATATAATTGTTTTTGGTGGGAAGAGAGGAAGTTTCCTGAGAGTTCTCTAGTTGATCTAAGAATCAAGAATTACTTCAAGATTATCTATTTCGGGACATCAGAACACTAACCACAAAAAGAGATGAGAAGGGGGCTAGGAAGCTCCGACTACGGTCCTACAAACACCGATCCGAACGAGGTGGAATACGTCGATCGTTAGGGCTGTCACTACCCTAAGGCTACCACAACAATCTGCAGGATTGGGTGCAATTCCAGGTGATCGCAAGACTAAACACCACGTCTAATCTATTAATTACTACTCTAGCGTTATAAAGACTAGAGCACTTGATGCAAGCGGGAATCCAATAAATAACTTGAATGTAAATAAAAGTAATTAGAGAACTCAGGAATTATGATTTGAAGAACGAACCAGATGCTGTAAAAGTATAATGTTGAGGAAGATCCGATAGATCCGGCTCCTCCTCCGCTCTCCTCTTCTCTCTCCCTATTTTCTAGATTACAACTAGAACTAACTAGAACTAGAACTAGAGGAATTAGAACTAGAACTAGATGAACTAGAACTAGAACTAGATGAACTAGAGGTAGAACTAGAAGAACTAGAGGGATCCTCTCTACTTGGATGAAGAATTGAAACCCTAACTTTGATTCTGTAGAAGAGGTATGATCTACAGGGGCTAGGGGGGGTCTGGTTTTATAGTCCCTTCATTTGAATCTGGGCCGTCGGATCAAACCGACATTGATCGCACGGTTTTCCTTGATCCCTTAGGTCGGTGGAGCGTTGTCCGCGAAACGTGTCTGAATTGGTCTCTGGAAGTGGGCGGGCGCCCAAGGGACTAGGGCGGGCGCCCTGTGCCTGAGCCCTCTCGGCCTCCGCTTCGTTCCCGTGGCTTCTGCAGTCTTCTAGATGGTAGATAATTGTGCGGCACGTTAATATCTCTATGTAAACCCGACGCGTGGGCCTTTCTTCCGTATTTCCTGATAACCCCCTACAGAAATAGACAAACACCAAAACTTGTGGAATTCTGTCAGATAAAACCCTAAGTCTAGGTGTTGGTTGCATTTGGATCCTTTTCTATGATTAGTTGATGGTTAAATATGAGCATTAAGGACCGTCAACAAGCTCCCCCAAGCTTAACCTTTGCTCGTCCCTGAGCAAAGATGGACTCAAGAGTTTCTGTAGTGGTTTCATAACTTAAAGATACACATGCGTTTAAACAAGATCTCATCTCTGGTTAGAGTAAACTGTTAAGACTTAAAACTTACTCATTTACCTTTCACCATGGGACTTGTAACAGTCACTTCTGTCTTGAGTAGTTAAAAGATAGAACAGTCTAGTCAAGCACCATGTCTCTTGTTCTTCGATTAACTATAGCTCTGGAGTTTTTGCAGATTTTCAAATAAAACTCAAAGATTCCTTGTATGACTCTCTCTAGTCTCTCTTTTGTGGTATTTCTGGATCGTTACCAAGGCAGTAATGGTATATGCCTTCTCTCAAAGTATGTGGTATTTGTGGTATAAGGCATAGTGGCATTGCCTTCTCTCTCACCGTACTCTTATAAGGTTTTGATATATGGAGCTCATAGGTGGGAGACAGCTAATACATACTTACAAGACATTTATTGCATAGTCAAACCATGGATCCAGTAGAACAAGTCAATAAGTCAAATCAAGATGTGCATGTGTGGCGAATGAATGGTGTATGGTAATGATGGTGATAACAATAGTGAAAGTCTAATTCTACTTATGCTCTTTTGAGGGGATACGTACCTTTCTTGCTCTTTTGAAACTTTTTTGAGGAATGAGATGCTCTATATTTTATCTTTTTCTTTTCTCTCAGATGGGTATCTTGTACCCCTAATTTTACTGTCGGACACTTGTCCATTTTTACCTCTCGTCTCACTTTTTCTTTTATTTCGAGGTTCCGGGCACTTGCCCCTTTTTATTTCCTCGCATTCTTTCTTTTTTTCTTTCTTTTTTTAGAGCACTCATCTCCTGAAATAATATAGCAAGTGGTAGTAACCAAGATAACTTGAGCATTTTTTTTCACAGGGAAAACAGAAATAGGAGAATGTTTTTGGCTATTCTCTCCTGGATTAGGAGTAGAATATTTTTGGGTGGTTCTGGAGATGGAAATGGATGGATATATGTGGATGGTACTTCTGGAGTAGAAGTAGCATGTGTGAGTGAACGTGCAAGTGAATCTTGATTTAACCACATGACAAGCTCCTAAGGGTCTACACAGCTTGACCACACTCAATGCTCATAAGTAGTAAAAAGTAAATGAATGGTTCATAGTCTAATAAGCATGTATATATGGCTGTGGTAGGAATTTAAACTCTCATCATACAGGAACTCATCATGCAACATTTTAAAGATTTTTCAAAGATAAATTTCTCCAGAATGCTAGCATCTCTAGGAACAGATAAACTGCAGCTCAACCTTCCCATATCATATCCGTTAACGACTTAGACTTTTGATCAAGTACTCTTCCCACAAGTTCAGGTTTAGAGCAAATCTTAATTAATAACAGTCATGTCTAAACTTGAGAGAGATTTCAATTTTGAGAACTAGTCATGGCAGAGCAACTATTCATCATTTCCATGTGAGAGCTTATCACGAGGTTTATTGCAAACTTTGTTTATTTATTTATTTAGCAAACAAAGCAAAGATATATATGTAAGCACAAAATCATTATTTGGGTTTATATGATTATGCATCTTTTTATTATTAGAGTAAAGTATAAATATGAGTAGAATACTTAGCTGGATAAATGGGAGTGCTCTCCCCCAAGCTGGATTTTGACGTAATCTCTTCTGATGTAGCTAGCAGGTGGCGGAGGTATGTCGGCAGCACCCTGACAGCGATTAGGATGTCCATCGTCTGCTAGTCTTCTTTGATCCTTGAATTCTGTGGAGCTCAAATAAACAACAAAGCTTTGTGGAACTAGTTAAGTGTTAGCATAAGTATCTAGCCTTTATCATGTTGAGCTTCCTCAATAAATGTTACTCATTAGTAGGATCATAAATTTATTTTTATATTTTTATTTTTATAGGACAGGAATATATTTATTTCATTTTTACGCCACCACAATGAATGTACTTATGGGTTTTATGCCATGAGCATACTCACATGGGGCTTAATATTTTTAACATTTTTATTTTCGTTTCAAGATGATATGAACCTGATTAACTAAGCAAACTATTTTAAATAATTGAAAGGAAAAAGATAACTACCAAGTTTACCTCTTGGCAAGGCGTTCGGTGTTTTTAAGTCCTCCGAACGGGACTCTCCATTTTCTCAGTCGTCCTGGGATTCGCTGGATGGCGTAGTCGGTGGTTCCGGTGGAGCCTGCTCTTCATGTATAACTATCTTTTTTCTCCACACGTGACTCGATGCTACGGTCTCCTCAGGACAGTTCTATTCAAGTTGTATGTCTTCGGACCTTACAACTTCTCCTTCATAGTCTACCCATCCGTCCTTGATGATTTGCCTCCTGTGGTTGCGGTTGCGTCGTCGTCTTCTTGTCCTGACCTGCTTAGAGTCTTCAACTATATAGTTAGGGTCAGTAAAACAGCGGTGTACCTTCTCAGAGGTGAAGTGCATGTGGACTTCTCTAGTTCCAATGTAGATGATTGTTTTAACGTGCTGAGGAACGGTCTTCCAATGATGACGGGTAGATCGAATTTGTCTTCTCTCATGTCAATAACCTTAAAATCATCTGGAGCTGAATGTATGTTGGTTGTAGGGACATGGTTCCATGCAGGAGCTGATAAGTGACTGCGGCCATTATGTTGATGTTAGATCCGGTGTCGTAGAGTGTCTTCTGAAAAGAATATCCGTTGATTGTGCACTCGATGCTTGGAACACCAGGGTCGTCCTTCTTGATCAAGAAAGGTGACTTGAGTTGACGATCTTGACCTCCTTGAGCTGCAGTGACCATCTGAGCTGACTCGGTACACATTTGCTTGTTCCTGTTCCTCCTGTTGGTCCTCTTCCTTGGTTCATGTTGGGATTGCTCTGGGATTTGTGTAGTCTTGTTCTTGAAGGAAAACGCCTCCTTCCTTCCCTTGATGTAGAAACTGATCTTGGCAGCACTAGCGTAGATGATAGCTCCCGAGGTCTTCAGGAATGGCCTCCCTAGGATGATGGGTGCCCTCTCATCACTACCAGTCTCTATCACCATGAAGTCTGCTGGGTCGTACAAGGTACCAACTCGGACGCAGAGGTTCTTCAATATTCCCTTTGGGAAACTTAGCGTACGATCTGCAAGCTGCAAACACTTGGCTGTTTCTAATAAAGGATGTGTAAAGAATTTTTCATAGAGTACCCTGGGCATAATGTTGACGCTAGAGCCAAAGTCGCAGAGTGCTTCTGGGAAGTTCACCATGCTGATGGAGATCGGGATGACGGTGCGTCCTGGATCGCCTCTCTTGACCGGCAGAAGGTCAGTAATTACTTCCATAATGGGGTTACTCCAGTAGTTACATCCTCAAGCATTTTAGGGCAGTGATTGCCTGAGTGTCCAGTATCTCCAGTGTGTTTGTGCTCGTAGATCTAGGTTCTTCACTTTGGTGGAGTCTGGGAGTTGTAAAACTCCTTCATATTTTGCTCAAAGTGTACCTACTCATAGAGACAAGGCAGAGATCAAGTGCATGGGCCCTGTTGGTGGAAAACACCAACAGAACCAAAAGCGTATTTGCTCTTCTCTATCCTTAAGCATAGTGAGCAAGACACAATTGATGGATAATAAGATCATGAGTGTAGCATTTAAAACATTCGTCAGATCAGATCACTCAACCTAATGGAAAGATAATCTATCTATAGTTATGTTGTTTTTTATATAATATATATCTTCCAAAGATTGAGTGTGCAACATTTTTAGTTCATATGATTAGGAGTGTGGGATCATAAAGGTGGAAGGACTAAACATATTGAATCGACCGGGTTGGTTAATCTAGAGTTGTAAATCTTACATGTTTGTCTCTTTTACTCATGTGAATGCCAGAAATAAGGAGAAGCTTATAGAAGTGATAGTCAAGTACTTTAAGATGTTACCTTACTTGAAGAGTGATGGTACAGTATCACCTTGTGGAAGCTTTCCTTTCTTAGCAGTTGTGCATCGTGTTTGTGGCACCCTCCATGGATCATCTCTTGTGAGCTATGCTTTCCTTGTGTGAATTGTTAAACTTCATGTGTGTCTCTCTTTGTCTCCAATGTGAGTTTATCTCAGGACTTCCCAGGTCGATATTGAAAGTTTTCCTGCAGGGGTTAGTCCAACAAAATATACCAATGTCTACACAAGCAGTTTTTAGTTCAATAACCAAACTAGACTCCATGTCTAATTAGATTAAGGAAGGCTGTTTAACCTAAGAACCATGCTTAATTTAAAAACCAATAGAAGTATGTACAGTACTTCCAAACTAACACTTACTAGGATAAACAAAGGTAGCGTGATGGCTTTTATAGAGATCTACTCAAGTGGAGATGAAGTAGTGTGATTACTATTTAACAAATTGAGCATGTCTCAAAGGTAGGGACAACCAACATAGCAACATGGCAAATGATGTTTTTATATAAAGTACTCCCCCAAGCTTGAATTTTGCAAAATTCAAGTTTGGATGAATTTAATTCAATGTTGTATGATGATTGGTTGTACATACCTTGTGCTTGTCTTTCATCTGATCTTCTTGCTCCAATCCTGGAAACGTTAGTGACAAGAATACCCGAAGGAAATTTTTTACAATTATCCTTATATGCTCAGTACACAAGGTAATGTTGCAAATAATTAAAAGCTCATGTTACGATCTGATCAGTGCTTGTTTTAGGACACTAAGCTTGTCCTTGGGAAACCCTCAATTTATGTCAGTGAAGTGGTTTCCCCTCCAACACTGACCTATATCAAGATCAACTCAAGGAGATCTGCAAAATTTATTATAGACATATGCATCGACAACCGCCCTTTTAAAGTTTTTATAAATAGAAAGGAAGTGGGGGTTGGAGATCTCGAATGTGGTGATGTTGGAGAGACCAATGGATTGTGAAGATGTTGCATATGAGCATGGAGTAAGTGAAGTGGCTATGAAATAAATTCCATGCTCATTAATGCTTAGAGTGAAATCCATGTGGTGTGGTGAAGGTGATAAGGTGAGTGTGGTAAAAAAAGAAAAGAAAAAGGATACACGGACGACTTGGTTCGAAACTAGCACAGCTACCGTTCTCCGGCAACGGCGCTAGAAAGCTTGTTGGGTATTTTAAACGCAAACAGAAAAATCCGCAAGCGCACGGATACCGATGTAGCCTTCACCCGGGAGTATTCCAGAGTATCGATTTTCCACAGGGAACGTGAGTGTACTAATTAAGAATCAAGATCGCCCAAGGATAACTATATAATTGTTTTTGGTGGGAAGAGAGGAAGTTTCCTGAGAGTTCTCTAGTTGATCTAAGAATCAAGAATTACTTCAAGATTATCTATTTCGGGACATCAGAACACTAACCACAGAAAGAGATGAGAAGGGGGCTAGGAAGCTCCGACTACGGTCCTACAAACACCGATCCGAACGAGGTGGAATACGTCGACCATTAGGGCTGTCACTACCCTAAGGCTACCACAACAATCCGCAGGATTGGGTGCAATTCCAGGTAATCGCAAGACTAAACACCACGTCTAATCTATTAATTACTACTCTAGCGTTATAAAGACTAGAGCACTTGATGCAAGCGGGAATCCAATAAATAACTTGAATGTAAATAAAAGTAATTAGAGAACTCAGGAATTATGATTTGAAGAACCTGGAGAACGATGAAGAATGAACCAGATGCTGCAAAAGTATAATGTTGAGGAAGATCCGACAGATCCGGCTCCTCCTCCGCTCTCCTCTTCTCTCTCCCTATTTTCTAGATTACAACTAGAACTAACTAGAACTAGAACTAGAACTAGATGAACTAGAGGTAGAACTAGAAGAACTAGAGGGATCCTCTCTACTTGGATGAAGAATTAAAACCCTAACTTTGATTCTGTAGAAGAGGTATGATCTCCAGGGGCTAGGGGGGTCTGGTTTTATAGTCCCTTCAAGTGAATCTGGGCCGTCGGATCAAACCGACATTGATCGCATGGTTTTCCTTGATCCCTTAGGTCGGTGGAGCGTTGTCCGCGAAACGTGTCTGAATTGGTCTCTGGAAGTGGGCGGGCGCCCAAGAGACTAGGGCGGGCGCCCTGTGCCTGAGCCCTCTCGGCCTCCGCTTCGTTCCCGTGGCTTCTGGAGTCTTCTAGGTGGTAGATAATTGTGCGGCACGTTAATATCTCTATGTAAACCCGACGCGTGGGCCTTTCTTCCGTATTTCCTGATAACCCCCTGCAGAAATAGACAAACACCAAAACTTGTGGAATTCTGTCAGATAAAACCCTAAGTCTAGGTGTTGGTTGCATTTGGATCCTTTTCTATGATTAGTTGATGGTTAAATATGAGCATTAAGGACCGTTAACATCCAGCACGGCCGCAGCGCGTGCAGCGCCGCGTGCGCGCGTGCAAGCACGCAGCCTGCTTGCCTGCCTGTGTCGCCAGGCGACGTGGAAGCCGGGCATCTCCTCCGTTCGCGATATAAGCCTTTCCACCGGCCGACATGCTCCTTTTGTTTCCCTCGCGCCCGACGCCGGTGAACTTCGTCGTGTCCACTCCCTTTTCGAGCCACCTAAGCACACCAGCAGCTCCGCCCTGAGCTCCGCCATCGTTTGTGCCTCTGAGCGCAAGCGCTAACCCCTCCTAGCCCGCAACCGAGCCGTTTCGCTCCCGACTCCAGCCGAAGCGCCGCCGCGAGCACCTTACCGCGGCTAGGCCTGCTCCAAGCTCCTCTACCGCCGTCGTTTGCTTCGCTGAAATCGCGGTGAGCCACCGATGCTTATGCGCTATCCAATTCGCGCTCTACTCGCTCGTAGTGGCCGACGTTTGCTCGGCCGAGGTGGCCGTCCGCCGCGCCCGTGGCCGTGGGGGCTAGACTAGTAGAGAGCGAGTGTTTAGGGGGTCCAGAGGTGCGCCATGAAGTGGAGAACGCGACCAGCTAGTCGTGAGGGGCGAAGATGGCGCGGATGGCTCGGTCGTGTCGTTGGTTCGGCCGGCCGGAGCTTGAAGACGAAGCTGACAGCGGGGGCCCGCTGTCAGCGACGCCGTGAGTGGAGGCGAGAGCGCGCGCAGCGCGCGTTTGTGCCGAGCGCCCGTGGGCCGGCCTGCGGGCCGATTTCCAGGCCGCTCGCTGCACAGTGGTTTTTCCTTTTTCTTTTTGTGCAGTTTTTGCTTTATGTTTGATTTTACATATTAAATTGTGTACTGATTCAAAAATGATGAAAATTTTTGTATAGATTCCATGAAATAAGTAGAACACAGGAAAAATAGTAGATTTTCTTTTCCGGTAGTTTGCATGTGTACAAAAATTGCCTCTTTTAATTAGCAAATAAAATTTCTCTGAATTTTAATAATTTAATTGCAAGTCCAAAAATCACCAAAATTTGTGGGGAGTCTCTGAATATTATTCCCTGACTTCACACAAAATTTGGTGGCATTTGGATAATGTTTGAATAAAATACTATTATACCCTTAATTAATAATTAAATAATAATGCTAAAATAATTAGATAATAATTAGTTAAATCCTCATAATTAGGGTTTGAGTGATTTTGGGATTATGTGATGACCTGAGGTCATTAACCTTAATGACCTTTGGCATTTAATTATTGCTTGGCCTTAATGCTTAATTATTGTCATTAATACTTAATTAAGAATTAATTAAGGTAAAAATGATTAATAATTAGTTAATCTAGGATAATTATGAATTAAGAGGAATCTTAGTTTGCAGATGCAACCTCTTGGGTAAAGACACTAAGTTGATAAACAACTTTACTTATTAGTTAGTCTGTGTTGCACCAAGAAGGCCAATTGTACTTAATTTGGTCCTTCTTATATATCTGTCACTCGCATATCATGAGCATTCATCATTTTGCGTATAGTGCCCGTGACCGAAGGAGCGACCGTTGAACCGAACCCTGAGGTCGGTGCTCCGTTCGAGGAAGTAGGATCCGAGACTTGGGAAGTCTCCGAGGGTCCCTCTCAGCTCTGCAACCAAGGCAAGCCCCGGATGCATTAACCCCTCCTTGAATATTTTAAATCTTTTATCACTTATGAATTGAAAATGCTGCATTAGGTAGTCAAGAATTGGGTTAACCTACTTGCTGCATTTTACTACCTTGATATTTGTTATCTTGTCCTTTGCACCTATTTTAATTGAAAATCGCGTAGTGATGCTTAGCCCTGCTACTAGATAGGTTTTCAAACAAAGTTTGAAGGGTTGTTGTGGAATACACTTATGATCAATGATGTTTCAATTTGAGACCGGTCGGTGGACTGGCTTTAAGAATGGAGTCTTAAAGTAGTGTCTCCAACTGTGTCGGTTAAGGACCGGTCCGTTGGTGGCCTGATGGGTTGAGAATTTATAGTACTAGCCACTTGCCCTCGGTAAGCCCGGTCATGTAATCCCTCGATGCGAACAGCTACTCACGCACTGGGCGTGGAGCGATGGCGAGTGTAGCGTGTACCCACCTTACGGATCTGAGATTGCTAAGCGGTGAGTAGAACTTGATTTGGGTATTCTAACGGATCTGAGAATTTAATCAACCTTCCCCGGCAACGGCGCCAAAAATGCTTGTTGGGTATTCTTAACATCATTACCAAAAGTAGACTAAGTTCTCTAAATCTAGCAACGGTGCCAAAAATGCCAAACTTATCCCTCACACCACTTAAGCCAAGTTGTCATCCCCAGCATGATATAAGAGACGCGGTATTGAAATATGCAATTGCTCTTCTAAATAAATAATGAATGGGATCTGCAAGCGCACAGATTAATACCGATGTAGCATTTTAACCGAGAAGTATTCCAGGTATCGTTATTTATATTTTTACCACTGGGAAGGGATTAGCAATCATCACTATTTATTACAGAATAGAATATGAGGTTGAGCATCTATCATTGCATGTATAATTGAGAACATTATATCTAACTCTTCATACAGGGATAAGTGTCACATAAAAGATATATGAAGTAATAATAGTGACAAGGATAACTAATCTGATCTAGCCACATAATAAATATGATAAGCACCTCAATTAGATACTCTAGAATGTCATTAGCATGGTATTAGAACGAACTACAAGAATATTCCCTAAGTTATTCTTAACTATATAGTCTAGCATATCATAGTTAGTGCAAGCATACTTAGCAATCATTGCGAGACAAGACTACGCCCATGCATAGTGATATTAGCAAGGAATATGAGAAACATAGCAATCACTCCCCTGTAATAATGTTGCTCTGCCAGCCCAATACACCAGAGGGGGACTATATAAGAATCAATGAAGCTGTCACTATCACGAACCACCCCACGATCTGGCATATTGGGTACAATCGCAGATAAACGGTATAAGCACCACGCCTACACAATATCTATCATTTACCCATGGATCCGATGGATAAACGCTATACGATCCTAAGCATGTATATAGATCGAATCTAACTAAGCCAAGTATATAACTATGATAAACTAAGAACAATATAATCTTGAATATAAGCAAGTAGAGCAAAGTCATAAGCAATATATTGAAGTAGAACAAAGTCATATTCATAATATTGAAGAACAAAGATAATTAGAAAGCAATTAGAAACACAATTAGAGAATTACCAAGAATCCTCCTGACAGATCCAGAAACCAATCGAAGATTGACTCCTTCTAGTTCTAATCCTATGTAGCTATGCTAATCTAGATGTCTAATTGATGTGGTGGCTCTAATCTTGATCAGAGGCTTCTTCTCCCTTGATGGAACAATGAATTAGGGTTGAGAGGCTCTCTCCTCCAGGGGCCAGGGGGTCTGGTTTTATAGTCCCTTCAAGTGAATATGGGCCATTGGATCAAACCAACATAGATTGTATGGTTTAGATTCATCCTTTAGGTCAGTGGAGATCTCCCGCAAAGCAGAGTCCTGATTGGACTCCTGGAGGGGGCGGGCGCCCAGTAGGACAGGGCAGGCGCCCTGCCTCTGGCCCCGTTTCGCCTCCGCTTCGGTCTCGTGGCTTCTGGAGTCTTCTAGATGTAAGATAATTGCGCAGCACGTTAATATCTTTACGTAATCCCGACATGTGGGCCTTTCTTCCATATTTCCTGATAACCCCCTGCAGAAATAGACAAACACCAAAACTCGTGGAATTCTGTCAGATAAAACCCTAAGTCTGGATGTTGATTTCATTTGGATTCTTTCCTTTATTTATTTGATAATTAAATTTGATACTTAAGGACCGTCAACAAACTCCCCCAAGCTTACCTCTTGCTCGTCCCTGAGCAAGGATAGACTCATCTATGGATTATAAGTTGTTGTAATATCTTTAAAATTTGACGGTACACATGCTTTTAAATAAGATCTCATCTCTGAGTAAGACTAAACTGTCAAGACTTAAAACTTACTTACTTTACCTTCACCATGGGACTTGTAACTGTCACTTCTGTCTTGAGTGGTTAAAAGATAGAACAGTCTAGCCAAGTGCCATGTCTCTTATTCTTGATCAGCTATAGCTCTGGGGTTTTTGCAGATTTTCAAATAATACTCAGAGATTCCTTGTATGATTCTCTCAGGTCTCTCTTTTGTGGTATTTTTGGATCCTTACCAAGGCAGTGATGGTATATGCCTTCTCTCAAGATATGTGGTATTTGTGGTATGAGGCATAGTGACATTGCCTTATCTCTCACCCTACTCTAATAAGGCTTTAATATCTGGAGCTCATAGGTGGGAGATAAAGTATACATACTTATAAGACATGTATTGTATAGTCAAACCATGGATCCAAAGAAACAAATCAATAAGTCAAATCAAGATGTGCATGTGTGGCGAATGAATGGTGTATGGTGATGATGGTGACAACAATGGTGAAAACAATGGTGGTGGAAGTCTAATTCTACTTTGCTCTTTGAGGGGATACATACCTTCCTTGCTTTTTATGATGAGAATGAGATGCTCTTTTTTTTTTCTTTTCTCTCAAGTGGGTATCTTGTACCCCTAATTCTACTGTCGGACACTTGTCCATTTTTTACCTCTCGTCTCACTTTTTCTTTTCTTTCGAGGTTCCGAGCACTTGCTCCTTTTTATTTTCTCGTATCTTTTTCTTTTTTTTTAGAGCATTCATCTCTTGTGATAATATAGCAAGTGGTAGTAACAAGATAACTTGAGCATTTATTTCACAAGGGGAAAACTGAAATATTTTTGGTTATTCTCTCCCGGATTAGGAGTAGAATATTTTTGGGTGATTCTGGAGATGGAAATGGATGGATATATGTGGATGGTACTTCCGGAGTAGAAGTAGCATATATGAGTGAACGTGCAAGTGAAATCTTGATTTAACCACATGACAAGCTCCTAAGGGTCTACACAGCTTGACCACACTCAATGCTCATAAGTAGTAAATATTAAATGTGTGGCTCAAAGTCTAGCAAGCATGTATATATGGCTGTGGTAGGAATTTAAACTCTCATCATACAGGAACTCATCATGCAACATTTTAAAGATTTTTAAAGATAAAATTCTCCAGAATTCTAGCATCTCTAGGAACAGATAAAGAGCAGCTCAACCTTCCCATATCCGTTAACAACTTAGACTTCAAATCAAGTTTTCATCCCACAAGTTTAGGTCTAGAGCAAGATTTAAATTATAACAGTTATGTCTAAACTTGAGAGAGAACTTAAAATGCGCAAATTAGGTAGAGCAACTATTTATCAGATCCATGCTTAAGTTTTATTAGATACAGATTAGCATAGCCACTTTATTTATTTATTAAACACACTAAGCAAAAGACATATATATATAGAAGCATAAAATCTTTATTTGGTTTTTTATAGTTTATGTGTATTTGTATTCTAAAATAATATAAGTATAAAGATAGATAGAAATACTTATCGAGATAAATGGGGGTGCTCTCCCCCAAGCTGAATTTTGACGTAATTTCCCTTGATGTAGCTAGCAGGTGACAGAGGTGTATTTGAAAGTCAGCAGCATTCTGACAGCGATTAGAATGTCCTCCGTCTGCTAGTCTTCTTAAATTCTGTGGAGCTCAAATAGACAACAAAGCTTTGTGGAACTGATTAAGTGTTAGCATAAATATCTAGCCTTTATCATGTTGAGACTCCTTAATAATTGTTACTCCCTGTTTTTATATTTTTCTTTTTATAGAGCAGAAAAATATTTATTTTATTTTTATGCCACCACAGTGAATATACTTATGGGTTTTATGCCACTCGTCTACTCACATGGGGCTTACTATTTTTCACATTTTATTTTCTTTTTAGGATAGTGTGAACTTAATTAACTAAGTAAACTATTTGAAATAATTGAAAGGGAAAGGATAACTACCAAGTTTACCTCTTGGCAAGGCGTTCGGTGTTTTTAAGTCCTCCGAATGGGACTCTCCATTTTCTTAATCGTCCTGAGGTTCGTTGGGTGGCGTAGTCGGTACTTCCGGCGGCGCCTCCTCTTCATGTATAGTTATCTTCATTTTCCACACCTGACTTGGAGCTTCCGTCTCCTCTGGATAATTCAGTTTAAACTCTACGTCTTCTGACCTTACAACTTCTCCTTCATAGTCTGCCCATCCGTCCTTGATGATCTGCCTCCTCTGGTTGCGGTTGCGTCGTTTCCTCACCTGCTTAGATTCTTCAACGATATAGTTAGGGTCAGTAAAATAACAACGTACCTTCTCTGAGGGGAAGTGCATATGGACTTCTCCGGTTCCAATGTAGATAATTGCTTTAACGGTGCTGAGGAATGGTCTTCCAAGGATGATGGGTGGATCATACTCGTCTTCTCCCATGTCAATAACTTGAAAGTCTGTGTAGACAAAATGATCATCTATTTTGACTGGGACATCAGTTACTATTCCTTTAACTTCTCGAAATGTCTGTTCTGCCATCTGGAGTTGAATGTATGTTGGTCTTAGTGGCATGGTTCCGAACAAGAGCCGATAGGTGACTGCGGCAATTATGTTGACGCCCGATCCGTTGTCGCAAATCGTCTTGTAGAAGTTATATCCATTTATGGAGCAGTAGATGCTTGGCATTCCTGGGTCGTCCTTCTTGGTCAAAAACGGTGACTTAAGTTGATGATCTTGGCCTCCATGGACTACAGTGACCATCTTAGCTGACTCGGTCCACACTTGCTTGTTCCTGTTTCTCCTGTTGGTCCTCTTCCTTGATTTACGTCTGGATTGATCTTGAATTTGTGTAGTCTTGTTCTTGAAGAAAAATGTCTCCTTCTTCCCTTTGACGTAGAAACTGATCTTGGCAGCACTAGTATAGATGATAGCTCCCGTGGAGTTCAAGAATGGCCTCCCTAGGATGATAGGAGCTCTCTCATCATTTCCGGTCTCTACCACTACGAAGTCTGTCGGGGCATATAAGGTACCAACTCGGACACAAAGGTTCTTCACTATTCCTTTTGGAAAAGTTATCGTCTGATCTGCAAACTGCAAACACATGGTTGTTTCTAATAAAGGATATGTAAAGAATTTTTCATAGAGTACCCTGGGTATAATGTTAACGCTGGAGCCAAAGTCATAGAGTGCTTCTGGAAAGTCCACCATGCCGATGGAGATCGGGATGACAGGGCGTCCTGGATCGCCTCTCTTGACCGGCAGACGGTCAGTAGAAAATTCAGTGACGGGGTTACTCCAATTACCTGCATCAAACACGTCTACAAGATTTGCAGATTTTAATCCTTCCGGTTGTGATGGTATACCGGGGTTAGTAATAGGAACAGCAGCAGCTATTTGATTTAACTGAGATTCAATCATCTTATTAAAGCTAATTTGATTCTTGATGGCAGTAGAGAAATTATCCATTCTATTATTTATATTTTCTAGCATTTTATCATTAGATGCCAATTTCTTAGATAGATTATCCATTAGCTTGCCTTGATTAGACACTAACTCTCTCAAAGGTGGAAAATTATTATTATTGTTGTAAGAATTGTTACCTTGATAATTACCTGAGTAGTTAGGCCTCTGTTGATTCCAACCTTGATTTTGTTGAGGACAGTTGTAGTAGTAGTAGTTGTTGTTGTTGATGTAGTTCACATCCTCAAGCATCTCAGGGCAGCGGTTGCCTGAGTGTCCAGTGTCTCCACACTCCTCACAAGTCATGTGAGAGTCGTAGATGTGCATAACTTCTTTCTTGTCTCCAGCTCTATCATCGAGCTTCTTCATGAGCAGGTCTAGCTTTGCAGACAGCATGTTTACCTCCTTCAGCTGATGCATACCTCCACCTCTCTTGCGTGTCTGGGTTCTCTCTTCATTCCAGCTTTGATTGGACGCCATCTTCTCCACAAGAGCTGTGGCTTGTGGTATAGTAAGTGATAAGAATGCTCTTCCGGCTGCAGCATCCATGGTCTCTCGGGCACTGTTGCTGAGCCCATGATAGAATGTCTGCATCAATAGCCAACTCTCCATTCCATGATGGGGACATTCTAGGATGTAGTCTTGAAAGCGCTCCCATGCTTCTGGAATAGATTCATCATTTTGTTGGTGAAAACATGTAATCTTCCCATGGAGAGCATTAGTCTTGCCCATGGGAAAGAACTTAGCCAGGAAGTTTGTTGAGCAGAGTGCCCACGTAGTATTCTTCTCCTTTGTAGCATAGAACCACTGCTTCGCTCTTCCTAACAGTGAGAATGGGAAGAGGCGAAGTAGTATAGCATCTTTGGAAACTCCTGATATGGTGAATGTGTTGCAAATCTCCAGGAAGTGTTGTAAATGAGCACTAGCATCTTCGTGTGCCTTCCCACAGAACTGGTTGGATTGCACCATGTTGATAAGTCCAGGCTTGAGCTCAAAGTTGCCATCGATCTCTGCAGCAGGTCCAGTGCGAATGTTGTCCGTAGTGGGAGCTGAGAACTCGCGGATCGATTTGTTCGCCATGGCTTCGAACTCTGAAGACAAGTTCCGGTGATCTTCTTGATTGGATGAAGCTTCTTCGTGAAGTGTTGATGATCTCTTTTTGAGCTTGGCCCTCGTCTTCTTGAATAATGCTTCGGGATTGTCAACAAAATTTCCTGGAAGATGTCTTCTATTCATACATTCCCCTGCATAAGATAAAATAGAAAAATATCAGGGTAAAACTGTATGAGAGAATAGATAAGCTCAATCATATTAGTGATGCGAATGATAACTCAAAATCTTTTATTCCATTCCTGATTGGTAATCAACCTTCCCCGGCAACGGCGCCAAAAATGCTTGTTGGGTATTCTTAACATCATTACCAAAAGTAGACTAAGTTCTCTAAATCTAGCAACGGTGCCAAAAATGCCAAACCTATCCCTCACACCACTTAAGCCAAGTTGTCATCCCCAGCATGATATAAGAGACGCGGTATTGAAATATGCAATTGCTCTTCTAAATAAATAATGAATGGGATCTGCAAGCGCACAGATTAATACCGATGTAGCATTTTAAACGGGAAGTATTCCAGGTATCGTTATTTATATTTTTACCACTGGGAAGGGATTAGCGATCATCACTATTTATT